>NC_052158.1:156276840-156389415 GCF_902713615.1 Scyliorhinus canicula | reverse complement strand
CCAATCATTGGCGACAACTTACCAAAGGCACTCAGAAAGCACAGAATAAAAGAATTAACACTCTCGCTGACTGCATTGCGCAATGTCGAAATGTGAGAGTGAATTTAAGACTCACTGATGGAGCCATGATGGTTCTGTCCATGTCCTTGGAGGGGTTTGATGGGAACAGTGTAGAGAGCGCCATGATAGCACAGCGGTTAGCACTGTTGCTTCACAGCACCAGGATACCAGATTCGATTCCCGGCTTGGGTCACTGTCTGTGCGGATTCTACACATTCTCCCCGTGTCTGCGTGGGTTTCCTCCGGGTGCTCCGGTTTCCTCCCACAAGTTCCGAAAGACGTACTGTTAGATGAATTGGACATTCTGAATTCTCCCTCTGTGTACCTGAACAGGTGCCGGACTGTGGCGACTAGGGGATTTTCACAGTAACTTCATTGTAGTGTTAATGTAAGCCAACTTGTGACAATAAAGATTCTTAAGAAAAAGCATTACTCTGTATCTAACCCCGTGCTGTACCTGTCCTGGGAGTGTTTGATGGGGACAGTGTAGAGGGAGCTTTACTCTGTATCTAACCCCGTGCTGTACCTGCCCTGGGAGTGTTTGATGGGGACAGTGCAGAGGGAGCTTCACTCTGTATCTAACCCCGCGCTGTATCTGTCGTGCGAATGTTTGATGGGGACAGTATCGAGGGAACTTTACTCTGTATCTAACACTGTGCTGTACCTGTTTTGGGAGTGTTTAATGGGGACAGTGTCGAGGGAGCTTTATTCTGTATCTAACCCCGTGCTGTACCTGTCCTGGAAGTGTTTAATGGGGACAGTGTAGAGGGAGCTTTACTCTGTATCTAACCCCATGCTGTACCTGCCCTGGGAGTGTTTGATGGGGACAGTCCAGACGGAGCTTTACTCTGTATGTAACCCCGTGCTGTACCTGTCCTGGGAGTGTTTGATGGGGACAGTGTAGAGGGAGCTTTACTCTGTATCTAACCCCGTGCTGTACCTGTCCTGGGAGTGTTTGATGGGGACAGTGTAGAGGGAGCTTTATTCTGTATCTAACCCCGTGCTGTACCTGCCCTGGGAGTGTTTGATGGGGACAGTGTAGAGGGAGCTTTACTCTGTATCTAACCCCGTGCTGTACCTGTCCTGGGAGTGTTTGATGGGGACAGTGTAGAGGGAGCTTTACTCTGTATCTAACCCCGTGCTGTATCTGTCCTGGGAGTGTTTGGTGGGGACAGTGTCGAGGGAGCTTTACTCTGTATCTAACCCCGTGCTGTTCCTGTTTTGGGAGTGTTTGGTGGGGACAGTGTAGAGGGAGCTTTACTCTGTATCTAACCCCGTGCTGTTCCTGTCTTGGGAGTGTTTGGTGGGGACAGTGTAGAGGGAGCTTTACTCTGTATCTAACCCCGTGCTGTACCTGTCCTGGGATTGTTTGACGAGACTCCCCTATTGCATCAGGTCCAACCTAGGAACTGTGCTGTTTAATTAGTCTCGATGAGAAATGTTAGGTGTCTGAAATGGAACAGAGAGCTGTCTGCTCCAACATGAACTTCTCTTCGTTACCAAGTGTTAAATTCACACTGAAATGTGGTGCATAATCCGATGCTTACAGCTCGCTGTCCTCTTGGAAGAAAACACACTGAGTTCTTCAAGGAAGAGGAAGCTGTGCTCCAATTAGTTGGAGAGGATAAGAAGAAAGAGCTGACAAAACTACTCTCACAGTTGGAGAGAAGTAGAGGAAGTGTCATTGATTCTTGTGAAGGAGTCAGAACAGGGATTTGTTTATTGTCACGTGTACCGAGGTACAGTGTAAAGTATTTTTCTGTGAGCAGCTCAATCAGATCATTTAGTACATGAAAAGAAAATATGTAAAGGGGCAACACAAGGTACATAATATAAATAAATAGACACCGGCATCGGGTGAAGTTTGCCAACTTTTCCTCAGTCATACGATATGGAGGGTCATGTTACCATGGCAATTAGCTGTCGGGCTCCAGCCAGCGGGAAACAGATTTGATTGGACTGTGCATTCCAACATCTATTCCTCCCTCTGGAGCTTCTGAGAATATTACTTTCATAGTTTTAATTGTTTTGGGGTTACGGGCACCATTTGCCAAGTTTTCATTATCGGCCATTTCCAATCGCCTTGGTGATGAATGGCTTTCGAAGTGGCTGAAAGAAACGCTGCCCCTCCCTCCTCCTCTACCCTCTAAACCAGCCCCTCCCTCCCACCTCCCCCTGATCACCTCATGTTTCTAACGAGCCCCGACCCGCTGTCGCTGCCTCGTTGGGTGTGACATGGGCTTCCCCTTTCTGCTTCCCCTGCCTGCTATGTGGAAACACTATTGCCAATTTGAAGTCCCCATTTCCCCACCTCGACACAATGTGCCCCACATCTGGCGGTTTCCTGCACTTCAAGATTGCCGTGGCTTCTCCGGGAACGGAGCGTTAACATCCAGACTCCTGCTGCAAGCAAAATCACAGTTACAATAACACAATTGTTGTAGCCATACTCATCCAAGCCTAGATTCGCCGACGTTTACACCACTGAAGGAGGCTATTTGGCCCATCGTGTCCATGCTGGTCAACAAAGAGCCGACTATACTAATCCCATTTTACAGCCCTTGACCCATTTGTGCAATTCAAAGATCAACAGGCCCAGCACCATGGCCCCCATCACCATGGGTCTCAGCACCATGGGACCCAGCACCATGGGACCCAGCACCATGGGTCCCAGCACCATGGGACCCAGCACCATAGACCCAGCACCATGGGACCCAGCACCATGGACCCAGCACCATGGGACCCAGCACCATGGGACCCAGCACCATGGACCCAGCACCATGGGACCCAGCACCATGGGTCCCAGCACCATGGGACCCAGCACCATGGGACCCAGCACCATGGGACCCAGCACCATGGGTCCCAGCACCATGGGTCTCAGCACCATGGGACCCAGCACCATGGACCCAGCACCATGGGACCCAGCACCATGGGTCCCAGCACCATGGACCCAGCACCATGGGACCCAGCACCATGGACCCAGCACCATGGGACCCAGCACCATGGGTCCCAGCACCATGGACCCAGCACCATGGGTCCCAGCACCATGGGACCCAGCACCATGGACCCAGCACCATGGGTCCCAGCACCATGGGACCCAGCACCATGGACCCAGCACCATGGACCCAGCACCATGGACCCAGCACCATGGGTCCCAGCACCATGGGTCCCAGCACCATGGACCCAGCACCATGGACCCAGCACCATGGACCCAGCACCATGGGTCCCAGCACCATGGGTCCCAGCACCATGGGTCCCAGCACCATGGACCCAGCACCATAGACCCAGCACCATGGACCCAGCACCATGGGTCCCAGCACCATGGGTCCCAGCACCATGGGTCCCAGCACCATGGACCCCATGGACCCAGCACCATGGACCCAGCACCATGGGTCCCAGCACCATGGGTCCCAGCACCATGGACCCAGCACCATAGACCCAGCACCATGGACCCAGCACCATGGGTCCCAGCACCATGGGCCCAGCACCATGGGTCCCAGCACCATGGGTCCCAGCACCATGGGCCCCAGCACCATGGGTCCCAGCACCATGGGTCCCAGCACCATGGACCCAGCACCATGGGTCTCAGCACCATGGACCCAGCACCATGGGACCCAGCACCATGGGCCCAGCACCATGGGACCCAGCACCATGGGACCCAGCACCATGGGCCCCAGCACCATGGGCCCAGCACCATGGACCCAGCACCATGGGACCCAGCACCATGGGCCCAGCACCATGGGTCCCAGCACCATGGGACCCAGCACCATGGCCCCAGCACCATGGGTCCCAGCACCATGGGCCCCATGGACCCCAGCACCATGGACCCCAGCACCTACTGCTTTACCTCCCACAAAGGTCCCTGCTACAGGAAACGAGGGTGACGGCAGCGATCCTGCCACACTGTGCCGTCCCTTTTTTGGAGAGAAATACCACGTTACAAGTGTAGGGCCAGAGCTAGTCATAGCTCCCACCCCAGGGGGGGTACGTGAGGGTGCCAGAGTCCCTTCCCTGAGCTACAGTTAGTATGTTTTCATATCAGCCCCGCAGGTTAATTCAATCTGGTGTCAACCACACAAATGGCCACATTTACTGAACCAGTCCCAAGAACCCGCCATTGGTAAGACGTGAACACACATCTACTTGTTTATCCGTCCTCGTATCAGAACCACTGCTCTTCCAGGCGGGGGAACTGTGCACTGGTATGTCACTGTTAGATAGTGACAAACACACACTCGTACACAGACTGTATAAGGGACGAGATCTTCCTGACCTCACTGCTGACTGAGCTGACACTTATTTTAAGGTGAGATGGGCTTGTTCTGAACTGCTATGGACATGGGAAATTGATCTCTCTCTCTATTGACCCTATCAACTCCTTTCATCACCTTGGACAGCCCTTCATCTTCAAAAACCAAGGGATTAGATCAGTTCATGGATCTCCTCATACTTCCAACCTTTTAATCCGATATCATTCTGGTTAACCTGCACTGCACCCTTTCCAAAGCCAGCATGAGGTGAGGTGCCCAGATCGAACACAGTTACTCTAGACAGGACAGGATCTTGTATTTGAGTCGAGATCCGGACGATGGGGCCATTTTCTCCCCCCCCCCCCCCCCCGACTCCGCATGGTATCCGGAGACATGTGGCAGTGAATGAGTTAGTTACTGACCGGAGCGACCATCCCCGCGTGTGTGTGATGGGAGAGAGATTTCCGGGAGAGTGGGGGGCACCTCTATCCTGACGCGTCCTCAGCAACTGTAACATATTAGAATTTACAAAATGGCCTGAGCTTCCAGTCCACCCATTGTGGTCGAGGGATCCTCTCTACAGGGCAGCCCGCAGTCACAGCTGGGTCCAGGAGGGGGGGGGGGGGGGGGGGGGGGGAAGGCCTCAAAGGCTTCTACATAGCTGCTGTGCCCTCCTGACACTGCTGGGAATCCGCCCCTGATCATCGTCCTCCAGTGACCTTCATATTCACAGAACAAGTTATCTATTGCTTGTGTGTGTGTGTGTGGGGGGGGGGGGGGGGGGGGGGAGCCCAGCTGTCCCAAACTAGCCTCTCGCAAAATGATTTGGGGGCTGGATGATTTGGAGAAACTGTAAACTCCACACAGACAGTTTCCCCGAGGTCGGAATTGAACGCAGGACCCTGGAGCTGTGAGGCAGCGCTGTGCCACCCCTAACTGTAGGGCAGACACAAACCTGGCCGGTTATCCAAATGGAAAATGTTGGAAGCGGCAAATGCTAAATATCGCAGAGGAGAAACAATCTGGGTTATTGTTGTCTGTGTGAACACTACCCCCCCCCCCCACCCCCATCATCTACATTTGCCTTTCTCAGACACGCACACACACGTCAGCTGTCTTAATTCATCCACTACCTACTCCAGCTTGTGAGAAACTCTTTCTGTCTCTTCCTCTCTCTCCTGTGACCTTTTCTCTATTTTGCACTTACGCTGATGAACCTTGAACCTTCACATTGTACTTCAATTTCAAAATAGATGCATTAACTGGACTGTGATACACAACTCTGGGATAAAGCATTTATTGTGAAGGGAGGACAATTTAACTAATGCACAAGGCCATTGGTAAATGTCTCCTCAAGGATATTTCTGATTTTAAAAGCCCTGGTAAAGTGGATGTAATTAGAAATGGCTCATGCAACCTTTCATCTGGAGGAGCAGGTAACGCAGGGACTGTTTCAGAAGAAGCTGTTAGTTTGTCTTTTGTGATCTTACAGATGTTGATGGCTTTTACAGATACCCATTGATGCGCTAACAATTGCACACAGAAACACGAAACGGTACAAAAGAGGCTTTATTACCGTGAGATGTTATTCCCTCAAGTGGAGCTGTAAAATGGCAGCTCAGGAGACCTCATGGATATTTATACTGCTCCCTGTGGGGGGAGCTAGCCGGTAGGGGCTTACCGACAAACTAGGCAGGGGCTTACCGACAAACCTGTAATAGCAGGTACTATTGTACATCCCCTAATAGAGGCACACACATATATATACAGTGGTATTACCACACCCATGACTGTCAGAGCGTGGGAAGGGCCCCCACGGTGGCCAGGCCCGCGATCGGGGCCTACCGATCGGCGGGGTGGCTTATCCCGGGGGGGGAGCCTGTGTTCCTCCGCGCCGGGCCTCTGTCAGGCTCCGCCGTGTTGTATCGGGACCCACGCGGAGAAGGCAACCCACGCGCATGCGCGAACTCGCGCCGGCCGTGATGGCGCCCGTATCGCCAGCTGAAGCTGCGTGAAGCGCTCCAGTGCCGTGCTGGCCCCCGATGTGGCGCAGGATTGCTGCACCTATGGGCCAGATGACGCCGTTGTAAACCGCTCCGGCGTTTACCACGCCATCAACCCTTAGCCCCAGGATCGGGGAATCACGCCCCTGATGTCTTCTCAGGATAGTTGGACTATAGAATGGCACAGAATGTCGAGCACAAACAAACCGTTTTGTGTCAGTATTGAAGCTCCCCCTCAGCATCCTCCCGGCGCACTGCGTCTCACCCAATCAGCATATCCACTCCTTCCTCCTGTAACCTGTCCTTAAACATATCTATTCTATTCAATCCCATGTCCATGGAGTTTCACATTCCCTTCATTCTGAACCACAGAACGGTTGCAGCAGCGCAGCGGAGGCCATTTGGCCTGCCGAGTCTGTGCTAGCTCTCTGGAGGAACGACTCACCTCGTGCCGTTGTCCCACCTTCTCCCTGTAACTCTGCAAATTCTCCCTTTTCAGATAATCCCATTTCCCCTTGAAGGCCTCGATTGAATCTGCCTCCCCCCCACACTCTCGGTCAGTGCGTTCCATATGCTAACCACTCGCTGATGAAAACATCCGAGTTTCGGAGCAAGTGGAGGCCATTCGGCCCCTCACGCCTGCTCCGCCATTTAAATTAGATCAATGTCGATCTGATTGTGGCATCAACTCCACATTCCTCTGACCACCAATAACCTTAGATTCCTGACGAACATGGGAGCCAATCCACCTCTGCCTTAAAAATACTCAGTAACCCAGACTCCACCACTCTCTGGGGAAGAGAGTTCCAAAGATTCATGGCCCTCTGAGAGACAAAACACTTCTCATCTCCATTTTAAATGGGAGACCCCTGATTTTTAAATGTGCCCCCCCCCCCCCCCCCCCCCCCCCCCCCCCCCCACACACAGTTCTAGCCTCTCCCACAAGGGGAAACATTCTCTCAGTATCCACCCTGTCCGTTACCTTTAAGATCTTACAGGCGAGATTCTCCAGCCTATCCGCTGCATATTTCTTGGTGGCGGAAGGCAGCTGTCCTCGGACAGTGCCAAGATCTTCTGGTCCATCTCCAGCCCAAAGATGTACAGGTTAGATGGATTGGCCATGTTAAATTGCCCCTCAGTGTCCAAAAGGTTAGGTGGAGTTACTGGGTTATGGGGTAGGGCGGCAGATTGGACACAGGTAGGTTGCTCTTCCCAAGGGTCGGTGCAGATTAGATGGGCGGAATGGCTTCTCTCTGCACTGTACGGATTCTATGAATTGAATTTCCGATTGAATCCACCCCACGCCCCCAGGAGATCTCGCCCTATATATTTCGCACCTCTCAATCTTCTGAACTCCAATGGATATTGGCTCGGCCTATCCAACGTTTCGTCGTAAGATAACCCCGTACCCTCACCCCAGGTATCGGCCATGTGAACCTTCTCTGAACTGCTTCTAATCCATTTATATCCTTAAGTAAGGAGACCTCAAGCCTTCTTCGCCATTCAATAAAATCATGGGTGATCCGATTGTAACTTTAACCCCACATTCCTGCACATCTCCGATAATCTTTCACCCCCTTGTTAATCCAGAATCTATCCAGCTCTGCCTTAGAAATATTCAAAGACTCTGCTTCCACTCATCTCTGTCTTAAATGGCCGACCCCTAGTTCTGGATTACCCCCACAAGAAGAAACACTTGGCGGGATTCTCCCATCCCGCAGCAGAGTGTCCACGTCGTTGTAAACCCCGTCGCATTTTACGACGGCGTGAAAGGGCCGCTGCCAGGAGTAATTCTGGCCCCTACAGGGGGCCAGCACGGCACAGGAGCATTTCACGCCACTCCAGCTGCCGATCCCGGTGCGAACTGTGCGCCGCGGGATCTACACATGTGCAGTGGCGCCGGCGCCAACGGGCACATGCGCAGTGGCCTCCTTCAACACACCGACCCCAACGCAACATGGCGCAGGGCTACAGGGGCCGCCGCGTAGGAAAGGAGGCCCCCAGCCAGAGAGGCCGTCCCGCCGATTGGTGGGCCCCGATCGCGGGCCAGGCCACATCGGAGCCCCCCCCCCCCCCCCCCCCCCCTCCCCAGGGTCGGACCCCCCCGCAGGCCGCCACCCGACCCTTCAACGCCGAGATCCCGCTGGCTCAGAGCAGGTTAGAACGGCGCGGCCGGACTCAGTTTTTTTCTGATGGCTGCTCAGCCCATCCGGGCCGGAGATTCGCGGGGTTCCGCGTAGAACGGCCCGTGACCGCGGCGCGCTAACCAACGCCGGCGCAAACGTCTGTACATCCACCCCATCAATACCCCTCAGGATCTTATATGTTTCAATCTTCTAAACACCACTGGATACAAGCCCATCCTCTCCAACCTTCCCTCATTAGACAACTCACCCATTCCTGGTTTTAGTCTGGTAAATCTTCTCTGAACATCTTCTGACACATTTACATCTTTCCTTAAATAAGGAGACCAACACTGTGCACAATACTCCAGATATAGCCTCACCAGTGCCCAGTACAGCTGAAACATAACCTCCTTACATTTGGAATCAATCCCCTAAAACAATAAACAATAACATTCTATTTGCTTTCCCAATTACTTGCTGTACCTGCAAATGAGCCTTTTGCAATTCATGTGCTCGGACACCCAGATCCCTCTGCAACTCACAGCTCTGCAATCTCTCGCCATTTAGATAATAAGCTTCTTTTTCATTTTTCCTGCCAAAATGGACCATTTCACATTTGCCCAGATTATACTTAATCTAATTTGCCAGATTTTTGCCCACTCCTATCAATGTCCCTTTGTAACCTCTTACATCCTCTTCACAATTTACTTCCCTACCTATCTTTGTGTCATTAACAATTTTAGCAACAGTGTCATCTTGTATCCATGCCAACACGTATCCATGCCAACATGAAAACTAAAGAGCTGGTCATTGACTTCAGGAAGCAAAGTATTGTACACACTCCTGTCAGCATCAATGGGGCCGAGGTGGAGATGGTTAGCAGTTTCAAATTCCTAGGGGTGCACATCACCAACAATCTGTCCTGGTCCACCCAAGTCGACGCTACCACCAAGAAAGCACAACAGTGCCTATACTTCCTCAGGAAACTAAGGAAATTTGGCATGTCCAACTCTTACAAACTTTTACAGATGCACCATAGAAAGCATCCTATCCGGCTGCATCACAGCCTGGTATGGCAACTGCTTGGCCCAGGACCGCAAGAAACTTCAGAAAGTCGTGAACACAGCCCAGTCCATCATACGAACCCGCCTCCTATCAATTGACTCCATCTACACCTACCGCTGTCTGGGGAAAGCGGGCAGCTAATCAAAGACCCCTCCCACCCAGTTTACTCACTCTTCCAACTTATTCCATCGGGCAGGAGATAGAAAAGTCTGCAAACACGGACGAACAGACTCAAAAACCGCTTCTCACCCGCTGTTACCAGACTCCTAAACGACCCTCTAATGGACTGACCTGATTAATACTACACTCCTGTATGCTTAACCCGATGCCGGTGTCTATGTATTTACATTGTGTGCCTTGTGTTACCCTATTACATATTTTCTTTTCTTTTCATGTACTAAATGATCTGTTTGAGCTGCTCGCAGAAAAATACTTTTCACTGTACCTCGGTACACATGACAATAAATAAATCCAAATCCAAATACATGTAAGCTCCAACATGATAAGACAGTGCTCTCGATGTGGTCTCACCAATGTCCTATACAACTGTGATCAAAACACCTCTACGTATTCCCATTCCTCTTGCAATAAATGACAACATTCCATTTGTCTTCCTAATTACTTGCTCTACTTGCAGACTAACTTTTCTTGATTCATGTACCAGGACACTAGATCCCTCTGTCTTTCAGAGTTCTGGACTCTTTCTCCATTTAATATTCTGCTGAAGTTGACAAGTTGCCGTTGCCACATTATACTCCAGCGACCTCATTTTTCTGCCCGCCCACGTGACCTGTCTCTATCTCTTTGCAGAAGGTTTTTCCTAATGTCGCTGTTGCATCTTTGGCCAATCATCTTAAATCAGTATCCCCCGGGTTCTCGATCCTTTCCACTAATAGCTACAGCAGCTTCTCCCTGTCTACTCTGCCAGACTCCTCATGACTTCTATCAAATCTCCTCTCTACTGTCTTTTCTCCAAGAAAAGCAGTCCAAACTTTTCTTCACCTCTGCAACCATTCTCATGATTTTGTTCTGTCGTCTCTCTAATACCTTTACATCCTTCCTAAAACGCCGTGCCCAGAACTGAACATAACGTCTGGTTGAGACTGACCGGCTTACAAGGTTAACATAACCTCCTTGCTTTCATACACTGCACCACGATTGTGTGCTTTATTAATCACCCTCAACCTGTTCTGCCACTTCCAAAAATGTATGCACGTTTGGATTTATATCCACTGTTCTACATTGTTCCTGTTAGATGAATCATTCACCCTTCTCTGCGTTAACATTCATCTGCTACTTGCCCATTCATTCCACCAATCGGGTAAATGCATTTCTCCTGAATTATTATAGGGCTCGACAGGGTAGATGGAGGAATGGAATGGATGGGGATGGAACCAGGGCACACAGTCTCAGAATGTGGGACAGGCCATTTAGGACTGAGATGAGGAGGAATGGCTTCAGGCAGAGGGTGGTGAATCTTTGGAATTCTCTATCCCAGAGGATTGTGGAAGCTCAGGGGTTGAGTATGTCTAAGACAGAAATCGATACATTTTTACACATTAGAAACATCAAGTGATACGGGGATAGTGCAGGAAAATGGTGTTGAGGTAGAAGATCCTCCCTGATTTCATTGAATAGCTCGAGTGGCTGAATGGCCGACACCTTCTCCTATTTCTTGTGTCTCTATGAGTTCCCGATTAGAGTTATTAGTGACTATTTTACGCCTAGTTCTGGTCTCTGTACAAGTGGAAATATTTTTTCTACATCTACCTGTTCAAAGTCTTGTCATACGGGCAGCACGGTAGCATGGTGGTTAGCATAAATGCTTCACAGCTCCAGGGTCCCAGGTTCGATTCCCGGCTGGGTCACTGTCTGTGCGGAGTCTGCACGTCCTCCCCGTGTGTGCGTGGGTTTCCTCCGGGTGCTCCGGTTTCCTCCCACAGTCCAAAGATGTGCGGGTTAGGTGGATTGGCCATCCTAAATTGCCCGTAGTGTCCTAAAAAGTAAGGTTAAGGGGTGGGGGGTTGTTGGGTTACGGGTATAGGGTGGATACGTGGATTTGAGTAGGGTGATCATGGCTCGGCACAACATCGAGGGCCGAAGGGCCTGTTCTGTGCTGTACTGTTCTATGTTCTATGTTCTACAGACCAAGAACAGGATGGTGAATTATTTTAAAGACCTCCATCTGATCTTCGACGACAACACCATTTTCTGCTTTATATCCATATCTCTAGATGTTTTTAATGTGCAAACATCTACTGATCTCAGCTCACTCTTCCCTGGTGGGTTCAGCAATGGAAAACCAAGTCAGGTGCTTGGGCGATTTGGGTGGTGGCTACCTGTGTTTGTTCTCGTGTTTGCTTCATTATTAATTGGCGGATATATCGCCGTAACGTTAAATTTAAGTTCTCCTCTCTCCGCCGTCCCGCCCCTCCACCCCACCCTGCTCCATCGGCACCACAACTCCTCTCATTCTACAGTCTCTTGTATGAAAACCCGAGGACCAGATATTTGCCACCGAGATGGATGGCTCGAGTCAGGAAATTTCCTGACCTGCCGGACCCTTATATAATGTGTTGCAAAATGCCCGATTCCCGCTCCAGGGTTGTGTCCTCCGACCTCTGGCCCTAAATGATCCTGTCCTCGATGCTGATTGTGGGGAACGTAGATGGTATTGTTATCCTGAAGTTTTCAATAATCCTGGGCCTTACTCCCTGGTGAATCTGTTGCTGATTATTTATTGTTGTCTTTCCTCCTGTGAGGGAGTGCAAGATGTGAGCTCGAGGGCGAGAGTCACTTGATAGCCTGTTCTAGCAAAAACCATATTGAGTTGATAATGTGAGCCGTGGTCCGTGCGCAGTTTTACTCCTTTGTGAATACTCCAGCGTTGGAATTCTCTTTTCCCGCGGGCATTGCACCCCCACCCGTGGGTTTCCCGGTGGATTTGGGATGGCATCAATGGGAAATCCCGTTGACAAGCAGCGGGAGTCGAGAATCTCGCTGCCAGCGAACGGCGGACCGGTAAGAAAGACGTGCCTGGGACACAGGAGAATGCCGTCCTGTGTCATTCTTCTGGTGGTTGTGGGAAGGGGGTACATTTTGGACACCCCCAGCTAAGGAAGGGTGTTGGGTGGTTGGTTGGTGTGGAGTTGGGTGATGAGGTTAGTTAAGTCCTTTGCCCCTAAGATTCTGTACCCTGGGGAGGGCGGGGCTACTTCTGACTCGTTATTGAGGTTGGAGTTTTTTCTCTGGGTCTCTCTCTCTCTCTCTCTCTCTCTCTCTCTCTCTAGGTTTTAGAAGGGGGGGTATGAGTGGGGGCGCAGACTGAATGGGGGATATGAGTGGGGGTGCAGACTGAATGGAGGGATATGAGTGGGGGCGCAGACTGAATGGGGGATATGAGTGGGGGTGCAGACTGAATGGAGGGATATGAGTGGGGGCGCAGACTGAATGGGGGATATGAGTGGGGGTGCAGACTGAATGGAGGGATATGAGTGGGGGCGCAGACTGAATGGAGGGATATGAGTGAATGGGGGATATGAGTGGGGGCGCAGACTGAATGGGGGATATGAGTGGGGGCACAGACTGAATGGGGGATATGAGTGGGGGTGCAGACTGAATGGGGGATATGAGTGGGGGCACAGACTGAATGGAGGATATGAGTGGGGGCACAGACTGAATGGAGGGATATGAGTGGGGGCACAGACTGAATGGGGGATATGAGTGGTGGTGCAGACTGAATAGAGGGATATGAGTGGGGGTGCAGACTGAATGGAGGGATATGAGTGGGGGCACAGACTGAATGGGGGATATGAGTGGTGGTGCAGACTGAATAGAGGGATATGAGTGGGGGTGCAGACTGAATGGGGGATATGAGTGGGGGAGCAGACTGAATGGAGGGATATGAGTGGGGGCGCAGACTGAATGGAGCGATATGAGTGGTAGTGCAGACTGAATGGAGGGATATGAGTGGGGGTGCAGACTGAATGGAGGGATATGAGTGGTAGTGCAGACTGAATGGAGGGATATGAGTGGGGGTGCAGACTGAATGGGGGATATGAGTGGTGGTGCAGACTGAATGGGGGGATATGAGTGGGGGTGCAGACTGAATGGAGGGATATGAGTGGGGGTGCAGACTGAATGGGGGGATATGAGTGGGGGTGCAGACTGAATGGGGGATATGAGTGGGGGTGCAGACTGAATGGAGGGATATGAGTGGGGGCGCAGACTGAATGGAGGGATATGAGTGGGGGCACAGACTGAATGGAGGGATATGAGTGGGGGTGCTGACTGAATGGGGGGATATGAGTGGGGGCACAGACTGAATGGGGGATATGAGTGGGGGTGCAGACTGAATGGGGGATTTGAGTGGGGGCACAGACTGAATGGGGGATATGAGTGGGGGTGCAGACTGAATGGAGGGATATGAGTGGTGGTGCAGACTGAATGGAGGGATATGTGTGGGGGCACAGACTGAATGGGGGATATGAGTGGGGGCGCAGACTGAATGGAGGGATATGAGTGGGGGTGCAGACTGAATGGAGGGATATGAGTGAATGGGGGATATGAGTGGGGGCGCAGACTGAATGGGGGATATGAGTGGGGGCACAGACTGAATGGGGGATATGAGTGGGGGTGCAGACTGAATGGGGGATTTGAGTGGGGGCACAGACTGAATGGGGGATATGAGTGGGGGCGCAGACTGAATGGAGGGATATGAGTGGGGGTGCAGACTGAATGGAGGGATATGAGTGAATGGGGGATATGAGTGGGGGCGCAGACTGAATGGGGGATATGAGTGGGGGCACAGACTGAATGGGGGATATGAGTGGGGGTGCAGACTGAATGGGGGATATGAGTGGGGGCACAGACTGAATGGAGGGATATGAGTGGTGGTGCAGACTGAATGGGGGATATGAGTGGGAGCACAGACTGAATGGGGGATATGAGTGGGGGCACAGACTGAATGGAGGGATATGAGTGGGGGCGCAGACTGAATGGAGGGATATGAGTGGGGGCACAGACTGAATGGAGGATATGAGTGGGGGCACAGACTGAATGGAGGGATATGAGTGGGGGCACAGACTGAATGGGGGATATGAGTGGTGGTGCAGACTGAATGGAGGGATATGAGTGGGGGTGCAGACTGAATGGGGGATATGAGTGGGGGAGCAGACTGAATGGGGGGATATGAGTGGGGGCACAGACTGAATGGAGGGATATGAGTGGGGGCGCAGACTGAATGGAGCGATATGAGTGGGGGTGCAGACTGAATGGAGGGATATGAGTGGGGGCGCAGACTGAATGGAGGGATATGAGTGGGGGCACAGACTGAATGGAGGGATATGAGTGGGGGCACAGACTGAATGGTGGGATATGAGTGGGGGTGCAGACTGAATGGGGGATATGAGTGGGGGCACAGACTGAATGGAGGGATATGAGTGGTAGTGCAGACTGAATGGAGGGATATGAGTGGTAGTGCAGACTGAATGGAGGGATATGAGTGGGGGAGCAGACTGAATGGAGGGATATGAGTGGTAGTGCAGACTGAATGGAGGGATATGAGTGGGGGTGCAGACTGAATGGAGGGATATGAGTGGGGGTGCAGACTGAATGGAGGGATATGAGTGGGGGAGCAGACTGAATGGGTTTGGTTAATCCATGGCTGGTCTGTTCTGGATGGTGGGTGACAACTTTAAATCAGTTTGGGCGTTCGTCCCACCTCTTCATCTGGGTGAGCAGGATGCTGTTACTAACCCAGGTCCAGTCCGGTGGTTTAGCGGAGGTTACTCTGGTTGTACCAAGTAAGATGTCTTGCCACACCAGGTTAAAGTCCCAACAGGTTTGTTTCGAATCACTAGCTTTCGGAGCACAGCTCCTGAGGAAGGTGCTGCCCCCCGAAAGCTAGTGATTCGAAACAAACCTGTTGGACTTTGAGCTGGTGTTGTCAGACTTCTTACTGTGCTCACCCCAGTCCAACGCCGGCATCTCCACATCATGGTTGTACCAAGGAGGAGGGGCATCCTGAGAGATTGGCAATTGCTTCTCTGGTGCACCGGGGCCTGGGGTTGATCTGAGTCCTGTATTTTGTTGATATCCTGTTGCCCTCTGATAAGTTGGGGGGGGGGGGTGCAGATTTTATTTAGTTGAATGAGCAGCTTGTTCTCTTCTTCATTAATGGGTGATCGGAGTGTGCCAGGGAAATATGGAACCAAGTCCTGGACCAGATCCTTTGTTATCCTGTAGTTTATTTGTGGTGGCTCTAACTCTTTTTCCTCTGTTTGTCCTGGGAGGCCCTGAAAGCTGGATCATAATCCGAGCATGTTGTTGCTGGTCCTCTCTGTGCAAACGTTTGGAATGATGTTGGTTCTGTACTGGGCCTGAGGCTGGGGTTAAGTCGTGTTCTCTTTTTCATTACTTCTGTAAGGGTGGGTGTAAAGAGTCCGGGATTGGTTCCTGCAGGAGTGCAGACGGGGTTAGTATCTGAGGAGCGGAGGCTGTGGTGTGTAATTAGTGCCTTTGGGACTGCTAGAGTTGAGCGAGGTGTCTATTGGTGTTCGCCCGAACATGGAATCCTGAACTCTGGTGGTAATTGCAAGCAGACACGTCGTGGGAGGGTGTGAATCACTTTACCACATGGCCATGGTTTCAACCTGTTTCCCTTAGTCTCTGGTGGGACTTATAGAGGCATCAAGTCTAATTTATCGAGCCAGTGACAATGTTGTACTCCTGTTCCCCACTGTATTCATGTTTATTGAGCCGTTTTATCCTTGCTCTCTGCTATGTATCATTTTATAATTCTGTAGCGTTGTTCGCAAAAATGTAAAATCCTAATTAATATACTTTAAAAAATGAAACTAGGCACAGGAGGAGGCCATTCATGTCCACACGTCTGTTCCCTCATTCAAGCAGATCATGGGTGATCTGTACCTTAACTCCATTCACTCACCTTGGTTCTCCTGCGAAGTTTCAGGGAAACCTAACTGGTTAGAGGGTTGAGGACTTATTAATTTATTGAGAGAAACTATCAATGCAGGAATTGGGGAGCCGACATCAAAGGGGGCATAAACTTGAAATGAGAGTTAGGCTGTTCAGTGATGGTCAGTAAACGCTCCTTCATGCAAGGGCAGTGAATCTGGAACCTTCTCCCCCAAAAGTCTGGAGATATTGAGCGAGAGTTTGAGCTTTGAAAGTTGAGGTTGGTGGATTGTTGGAGAAGGGTACAAAAGTGTTAATGTGATAGAGGTCAGCCATTATCTAATGGAATGGTGGAGTAAGACTGAAGTTTCTTCCTGTTGCTATGGTTCCTGGCAGCCTTGACCGGCATTTCAAAGAACAAGAACAAAGAACAAAGAAAAGTACAGCACAGGAACAGGCCCTTCGGCCCTCCAAGCCTGCGCCGACCATGCTGCCCATCTAAACTAAAATCTTCTACATTTCTGGGGTCCGTATCCCTCTATTCCCATCCTATTCATGTATTTGTCAAGATGCCCCTTAAATGTCACTATCGTCCCGGCTTCCACCACCTCCTCCGGCAGCGAGTTCCAGGCACCCACTACCCTCTGTGTAAAAAACTTGCCTCGTACATCTCCTCTAAACCTTGCCCCTCGCACCTTAAACCTGTGCCCCCTTGTAATTGACCCCTCTACCCTGGGGAAAAGCCTCTGACTATCCACTCTGTCTATGCCCCTCATAATTTTGTAAACCTCTTTCAGGTCAACCCCTCAACCTCCTTCGTTCCAGTGAGAACAAACCGAGTTTATTCAAACTCTCATTAGACACAAAGCACATTGGGCTATCCTGAAGCTGTGAAAGTTGTCATGTAACTTCATGTTGGGCATTTTTGTATCTCACATGACTCTGTGTGTGTGTGTGGTTACAGAGCCCCGAGAATTACGGTGCCGATATATCAGAGTACAGACTGGAATGGGGTGAAGAGGAGGAGTCCATGGAACTGGTTTACTGCGGAATGGAGACTGCCTTTGAGATGGACGACCTCAAACCAGCTGCTCGTTACTGCTGCCGATTACAGGTGAGGGTTTGACAGCATCTGTACCACAGCTGCTGGGCTGAACCTACACATCGCCCGGGTTTTGGGGTTGGTGCTCCTCCCAAACAACTAGAAAACAGCACAACAACCGGTTCATTCTTCTCAACATTCCACTGACACCTTTTATCTGTCTTTTGGCTGCGAATTAAAACCACAGAAGCCCAGTCTACCCTCCCAGAATATTTCAGACCACTTCACAGGCAAAGAGGCTTACTTTTTGAAGTGTAATCATTGTTCATTTACAGAGATCGGAGCTTTCAAATTGCGCACAGTAAGATCCCACTGAGAGCAATGTGATATGGACCAGACCATAAGGGCGGGATTCTCTCAGCCCGTGGGGCCGGGCCGGAGAATTGGCGCGAATGGCACCACGGCACCCCGACGCCGGGACACCCGCACAGCGGAAGATCGGCGCCATTGGCGCCGGCGTGGTGGGGACGGGTCTGTCACTGTATAACACTGGGGTACAGTACTGGTGAGGACGGGTCTGTCACTGTATAACACTGGGGTACAGTACTGGTGGGGACAGGCCTGTCACTGTATAACACTGGGGTACAGTACTGGTGGGGATGGGTCTGTCGCTGTATAACACTGGGGTACAGTACTGGTGGGGATGGGTCTGTCACTGTATAACACTGGGGTACAGTACTGGTGGGGATGGGTCTGTCGCTGTATAACACTGGGGTACAGTACTGATGGGGATGGGTCTGTCACTGTATAACACTGGGGTACAGTACTGGTGGGGACGGTTCTGCCGCTGTATAACACTGGGGTACAGTACTGGTGAGGACGGGTCTGTCACTGTATAACACTGGGGTACAGTACTGGTGGGGACAGGCCTGTCACTGTATAACACTGGGGTACAGTACTGGTGGGGATGGGTCTGTTGCTGTATAACACTGGGGTACAGTACTGGTGGGGATGGGTCTGTCACTGTATAACACTGGGGTACAGTACTGGTGGGTATGGGTCTGTCACTGTATAACACTGGGATACAGTACTGGTGGGGACAGGTCTGTCACTGTATAACACTGGGGTACAGTACTGGTGGGGACGGGTCTGTCACTGTATAACACTGGGATACAGTACTGGTGGGGATGGGTCTGTCAATGTATAACACTGGGGTACAGTACTGGTGGGGATGGGTCTGTCACTGTATAACACTGGGATACAGTACTGGTGGGGATGGGTCTGTCAATGTATAACACTGGGGTACAGTACTGGTGGGGATGGGTCTGTCAATGTATAACACTGGGGTACAGTACTGGTGGGGATGGGTCTGTCAATGTATAACACTGGGGTACAGTACTGGTGGGGATGGGTCTGTCAATGTATCACACTGGGGTACAGTACTGGTGGGGCCGGGTCTGTCACTGTATAACACTGGGTTACAGTACTGGTGGGGACGGGTCTGTCACTGTATAACACTGGGGTACAGTACTGGTGGGGATGGGTCTGTCACTGTATAACACTGGGGTACAGTACTGGTGGGGACGGGTCTGTCACTGTATAACACTGGGTTACAGTACTGGTGGGGCCGGGTCTGTCACTGTATAACACTGGGGTACAGTACTGGTGTGGACGGGTCTGTCACTGTATAACACTGGGGTACAGTACTGGTGGGGACGGGTCTGTCACTGTATAAAACTGGGGTCCAGTACTGGTGGGGACGGGTCTGTCACTGTATAACACTGGGGTACAGTACTGGTGGAGATGGGTCTGTCACTGTATAACACTGGGGTACAGTACTGGTGGGAACGGGTCTGTCACTGTATAACACTGGGGTACAGTACTGGTGGGAATGGGTCTGTCACTGTATAACACTGGGGTACAGTACTGGTGGGAACGGGTCTGTCACTGTATAACACTGGGGTACAGAACTGGTAGGGATGGGTCTGTCACTGTATAACACTGGGGTACAGTACTGGTCAGGACTGGTCTGTCACTGTATAACACTGGGGTACAGTACTGGTAAGGACTGGTCTGTCACTGTATAACACTGGGGTACAGTACTGGTGGGGACGGGTCTGTCACCGTATAACACTGGGGTACAGTACTGGTGGGGACGGGTCTGTCACTGTATAACACTGGGGTACAGTACTGGTGGGGACGGGTCTGTCACTGTATAACACTGGGGTACAGTACTGGTGGGGCCGGGTCTGTCACTGTATAACACTGGGGTACAGTACTGGTGGGGACGGGTCTGTCACTGTATAACACTGGGATACAGTACTGGTGGAGATGGGTCTGTCACTGTATAACACTGGGGTACAGTACTGGTGGGGATGGGTCTGTCTCTGTATAACACTGGGGTACAGTACTGCTGGGCACAGGTCTGTCACTGTATAACACTGGGGTACAGTACTGGTGGGGACGGGTCTGTCACAGTATAACACTGGGGTACAGTACTGGTGGGGACGGGTCTGTCACTGTATAACACTGGGGTACAGTACTGGTGGGGACGGGTCTGTCACTGTATAACACTGGGGTACAGTACTGGTGGAGATGGGTCTGTCACTGTATAACACTGGGGTACAGTACTGGTGGGGATGGGTCTGTCTCTGTATAACACTGGGGTACAGTACTGCTGGGCACAGGTCTGTCACTGTATAACACTGGGGTACAGTACTGGTGGGGACGGGTCTGTCACAGTATAACACTGGGGTACAGTACTGGTGGGGACGGGTCTGTCACTGTATAACACTGGGGTCCAGTACTGGTGGGGACGGGTCTGTCACTGTATAACACTGGGGTACAGTACTGGTGGAGATGGGTCTGTCACTGTATAACACTGGGGTACAGTACTGGTGGGAACGGGTCTGTCACTGTATAACACTGGGGTACAGTACTGGTGGGAATGGGTCTGTCACTGTATAACACTGGGGTACAGTACTGGTGGGAACAGGTCTGTCACTGTATAACACTGGGGTACAGTACTTGTGGAGATGGGTCTGTCACTGTATAACACTGGGGTACAGTACTGGTGGGGACGGGTCTGTCACTGTATAACACTGGGGTACAGTACTGCTGGGAACGGGTCTGTCACTGTATAACACTGGGGTACAGTACTGGTAGGGATGGGTCTGTCACTGTATAACACTGGGGTACAGTACTGGTAAGGACTGGTCTGTCACTGTATAACACTGGGGTACAGTACTGGTAAGGACTGGTCTGTCACTGTATAACACTGGGGTACAGTACTGGTGGGGACGGGTCTGTCACCGTATAACACTGGGGTACAGTACTGGTGGGGACGGGTCTGTCACTGTATAACACTGGGGTACAGTACTGGTGGGGACGGGTCTGTCACTGTATAACACTGGGGTACAGTACTGGTGGGGACGGGTCTGTCACTGTATAACACTGGGGTACAGTACTGGTGGGGCCGGGTCTGTCACTGTATAACACTGGGGTACAGTACTGGTGGGGACGGGTCTGTCACTGTATAACACTGGGATACAGTACTGGTGGGGCCGGGTCTGTCACTGTATAACACTGGTGTCCAGTACTGATGGGGACGGGTGTGTCACTGTATAACACTGGGGTACAGTACTGGTGGGGACGGGTCTGTCACTGTATAACACTGGGGTACAGTACTGGTGGAGATGGGTCTGTCACTGTATAACACTGGGGTACAGTACTGGTGGGGATGGGTCTGTCTCTGTATAACACTGGGGTACAGTACTGCTGGGCACAGGTCTGTCACTGTATAACACTGGGGTACAGTACTGGTGGGGACGGGTCTGTCACTGTATAACACTGGGGTACAGTACTGGTGGGGACAGGTCTGTCACTGTATAACACTGGGGTACAGTACTGGTGGGGACGGGTCTGTCACTGTATAACACTGGGGTACAGTACTGGTGGGGACAGGTCTGTCACTGTATAACACTGGGGTACAGTACTGGTGGGGACGGGTCTGTCACTGTATGACACTGGGGTACAGTACTGGTGGGGACGGGTCTGTCACTGTATAACACTGGGGTACAGTACTGGTGGGGACAGGTCTGTCACTGTATAACACTGGGGTACAGTACTGGTGGGGACGGGTCTGTCACTGTATGACACTGGGGTACAGTACTGGTGGGGACGGGTCTGTCACTGTATAACACTGGGGTACAGTACTGGTGGGGACGTGTCTGTCACTGTATAACACTGGGATACAGTACTGGTGGGGATGGGTCTGTCACTGTATAACACTGGGGTACAGTACTGGTGGGGACGGGTCTGTCACTGTATAACACTGGGGTACAGTACTGGTGGGGACAGGTCTGTCACTGTATGACACTGGGGTACAGTACTGGTGGGGATGGGTCTGTCACTGTATAACACTGGGGTACAGTACTGGTGGGGACGGGTCTGTCACTGTATAACACTGGGGATACAGTACTGGTGGAGACGGGTCTGTCGCTGTATAACACTGGGGTACAGTACTGGTGGGGTCGGGTCTGTCACTGTATAACACTGGGGATACAGTACTGGTGGAGACGGGTCTGTCGCTGTATAACACTGGGGCACAGTACTGGTGGGGACGGGTCTGTCACTGTATAACACTGGGGTACAGTACTGGTGGGGACGGGTCTGTCACTGTATAACACTGGGGTACAGTACTGTTGGGGACGGGTCTGTCGCTGTATAACACTGGGGTACAGTACTGTTGGGGCCGGGTCTGTCACTGTATAACACTGGGGTACAGTACTGGTGGAGACGGGTCTGTCACTGTATAACACTGGGGTACAGTACTGGTGGGGACGGGTCTGTCACTGTATAACACTGGGGTACAGTACTGGTGGGGATGGGTCTGTCGCTGTATAACACTGGGGTACAGTACTGGTGGGGACGGGTCTGTCACTGTATAACACTGGGATACAGTACTGGTGTGGATGGGTCTGTCACTGTATAACACCGGGGTACAGTACTGGTGGGGACGGGTCTGTCACTGTATAACGCCGGGGTACAGTACTGGTCGGGACGGGTCTGTCACTGTATAACACTGGGGTACAGTACTGGTGGGGACGGGTCTGTCACTGTATAACGCCGGGGTACAGTACTGGTGGGGATGGGTCTGTCACTGTATAACACTGGGGTACAGTACTGGTGGGGACGGGTCTGTTACTGTATCGCACTGGGGTACAGTACTGGTGGGGACGGGTCTGTCACTGTATAACACTGGGGTACAGTACTGGTGGGGACGGGTCTGTCACTGTATAACACTGGGGTACAGTACTGGTGGGGACGGGTCTGTCACTGTATAACACTGGGGTACAGTACTGGTGAGTACGGGTCTGTCACTGTATAACACTGGGGTACAGTACTTGTGGGGATGGGTCTGTCACTGTATAACACTGGGGTACAGTACTGGTGGGGACGGGTCTGTCACTGTATAACACTGGGGTACAGTACTGATGGGGACGGGTCTGTCGCTGTATAACACTGGGGTACAGTACTGGCGGGGACGGGTCTGTCGCTGTATAACACTGGGGTACAGTACTGGTGAGTACTGGTCTGTCACTGTATAACACTGGGGTACAGTACTGGTGGGGATGGTTCTGTCACTGTATAACACTGGGGTACAGTACTGGTGGGGACGGGTCTGTTGCTGTATAACACTGGGGTACAGTACTGGTGAGTACGGGTCTGTTGCTGTATAACACTGGGGTACAGTACTGGTGAGTACGGGTCTGTTGCTGTCTAACACTGGGGTACAGTACTGGTGAGTAAGGGTCTGTTGCTGTTTAACACTGGGGTACAGTACTTGTGGGGATGGGTCTGTCTCTGTATAACACTGGGGTACAGTACTGGTGGGGACAGGTCTGTCACTGTATAACACTGGGGTACAGTACTGGTGGGGACGGGTCTGTCACTGTATAACACTGGGGTACAGTACTGGTGGGGATGGGTCTGACACTGTATAACACTGGGGTATAGTGCTGGTGGGGACAGGTCTGTTGCTGTTTAACACTTTGTGATAGTACTGGGGAACTGATTTTCCTTTGAATACACTTCAGTTTATGGTTCATCGTTTATTTTTGCCGCAAATTTTGTTAAAATGTAATTGTGACAGAATGAGAAAGAACTCAGTCAGCTCCCTCGGCTGCCGTACAGCATCCAGTCTTTATTCATCGGTAGTCAGCAGATGGTAATTAATCGCCTTGATGCTGTGAGGTGCTGATCCTGTGAATATATCTCCATTTCACATCATTGATGAGTTGATGAAATGAGTTAGTCTGTGATCCTGATGCATGGCACGCGGGTCAGCCAACGATTAAAAATGCCCGTTGATCATTTTTTTTTTAAGCCCTATGGGTAAAAAGCGGCAGGCTGCTGTCACCACCATCATTAATCTCGGTCCGGGTTTGTGTTCTGAATGTGAAGCTAACCACATTTCATTCTGAGTAATTTTGTCAATTTCACAAATGTGAACTCAATTTCGGGCCTCGTGGGCATGCAGACCGCCCCATGCCGTCTCCACTCGCTTCGCTGCCGGCACCGAGCACCAGCTCTTTCAGTTCTTTGAAGTTCTGCTGATTGCTCTATTGCCGCTTTTTCATGTGGAAACAGGAGAAGGCCATTTGGCCTACAAGACTCCTGCGCGTGTATTAGATTTCGGGCTGCCCTGCAAGCAGAACTGCATCAACCAACATTGCCTCATGTCCTTTCACACGCTTCCCCTGCAAAGATGCAGGGACCACGGTCTTAAATCATCGATCCTATCCATCCATTGTGCTTTCAAGGAGCTAGTACCAGATTTCTGCTACTCCCTTTGTGTGAGGAAATGTTCCCCGATTTTTCACCCTTCGGTGTCCTCACTTTCGATTTACGATTGCATCTGGGGGCAGCTCGGCGGCGCAGTGGTTAGCACTGCTGCCTGACGGCGCCGATGTCCCAGGTTCGATCCCGACCCCGGGTCGCTGTCCGTGTGGAGTTTGCACATTCTCCCCGTATTTGCGTCCCCACAAGCCAAAGATGTTTCAGGCTCGGTGGATTAGCCGCGCTAAATTGCCCCTTCATTGGAAAAAATGAATTTTTAAAAGGATTGCGTCCCCTTGTTCTACATATCCCACTGCCGGGGAAAATGCTTTCTCTGCATCTCGCTGACCTAGTTTGTGTTTGAAACGCCATTCCTGACTCTTCGGTGTTCAAGAAACGCAAACTTGGCCTGTGTAACCTGACCTCGGAAATTAACCCTTTGAGCTCCGACGTTATTCTGGTTAATCACTGCTGTGCGTCCTGTGAGACCTGTATATTCTCCCTGACAAACGCAGCGAGCAGAACTGAACCCACCTGCTCCGGATGGGGCCTATCTAAAACCCTCTGCAGCTGGAACAACTTCCAGCTCTTCGTATTTTTCCACTCTTGAGATTAATGTTTCATTAATGTTCTTGATTATTGTTTGTATCTGGGGCTGTTTAGCACAGGGCACGGGGGGTGTTTAGCACGGGGCTAAACCGCTGGCTTTGAAAGCAGACCAAGGCAGGCCAGCAGCACGGCTCAATTCCCGAACCAGCCTTCCCAAACAGGCGCCGGAATGTGGCGACTAGGGGCTTTTCACAGTAACTTCATTGAAGCCTACTCGTGAGCATAAGCGATTTTCATTTTTCATCTGTGCTCTCACCTTGGAGGAGTTGCGGTGATTGACTCTTTACCCCTCAATTCTCACATACGGGATCGGAGGAACATGCCACTCTGTCCCCTCGAACCTGCTCCATCAATCAATAAGATAGTGGCTGATCTGATTGTGACCTCAATTCCGCATTCCTGCCCTCCCCCAATAACCTTTCACTCCCCCACGTCCCCTTGATCATCAATAATCTATCCAGCTCCGCCTTCAAAGTATTCCATGGATTCTGCTTCCACTGCTGCTTGAGGGAGTTCCAGAGACTCAAAACCCTGGGGCTGAAATGATTTCCCCCGTTTCCGGTTTGAATGGGTGACCCCTTATTTTTAAACCGTGACCCCTAGTTCTAGATTGAACCACAAGAGGAAATATCCTCTCCACATCCACTCTGCCAATGCCCTTCAATATCACCTCTCACTCTTCTAAACTCCTATGGGTACCAGCCCAGCCTGTCCATCCTTTTCTCATAAGTCAACCCGCCCATTCCTGGTATTGGTCTGGTAAACCTTCGCTTAACTGCTTCCAAAGCATTTACATCCTTCCTTAAATAAGGAGACCAGTTGTCGTGTGAGAGTACCTTGAAGAAATGAGGGTTTATAAAATAGCTGTAGCTGATGTACCTTTAAGAAATGGATGTTTATCAGTGATGTCACAGTGTGGGTGGAGCTGGGCTGTCTGTCAGCGTTTCACTTTCGCTTTGGGCTGTCTGCTACAGGGTGGGTTTAGTTTAGTTTTAGATTTGGAGAAGCTGCAGTCACAGCAAGATGTGTATGAATCTCTGCAAGTTAAAGAATGTTCATTTGGTGATTTCAAAGTGGTAACTGCTCTCAGTAGTGAAGTTAAACCTGATGTCTTTCTGTAAAAAGGGTTCTTTTTGCCTTATGGATGCTGCAAGGAAAGATTAAGAGTTACTTGGAGAGTACTGTATTCTTTGGGGGATTTATTGGTGCTGATAGTTGTTAAGATGTTTACTGTGGATTTATAAAATGTTAACTGGTTTCAAAAATAAACATTGTTTCAATTTAAAAGTACTGTAGATTTCTGTTTGCATCACACCTGTAGAGTGGGCCTTGTGCTCCCCATCACCACAATCTATTAAAAGTTGTGGGTCAGGTGAACTCCATGATACACTTTGGGGCTCTCTAAACCGTGGCCCATAACACAATTCCATACACAGTGCTCCAGATGTGGTCTCTCCAGTGTCCTGCATAGCTGAAGCATAACCTCCCTATTTTTGTATTCAATTCCCCTCGCAATAAATGATAACATCCTATTTGCTTTCCTAATTACCTGCTGTACCTGCAAACGCGTCTTTTGCTATTCATGCACTCAGACACCCAGATCCCTCTGCATCTCAGACCTCTGCAATCTCTCACCATTTGATAAGATGCTTCTTTTTTATTCTCCTGTCAAAATGGACAACTTCACGTTTCCCCACATCATACTCCATTTGTCAGATCTTTGCCCACTCACTTAACCTGTCTCCTTATGTCCACTTCCCAGCACAGCTCACCAATCAGAAAATGTTGTTTGTCTCTCTCTCTCTCTCTCTCTCTCTCTGAGGCTCCATTCACTAAACTCAGGCTGTGATAGTTTTGCCCACTCACTTTATCTTTTATTGAGCCATTGAACCATTGGGGGTCAGCGGTTATGTGGAGAAGGCAGGAGAATGGGTTTGAGAAAATATCAGCCATGATTGAATGGCGGAGCAGACTCGATGGGCCGAGTGGCCTAATTCTGCTCCTACGTCTTATTGTCTCATAACCTTACAGCACGGAAGGAGACCATTTGGCCCATTGTAGCTGTGTCAGCTCTTTGAAAGAGGAATTTAGTTAATTCCACTGCCCTGCTCTTACCCCATAGCCTTGCATTTATGTTCCTTGGCAAATATAGATGATATTCCTATTTGAAACAGCTGATGGATCTGCTTCCACCCCACTCCCTCTTCAGGTTTCTGAAAGGTGCGATATCAATGTAAAAATGTTAGTTTATCCAGGGAGCCTTGTGCCTCTGGATTATCGTCCTTGATTGTGATGCTCCTCTGGTGAAACAGCTTTAGAAATGCAGCTCACAGATATAACAGCCATTTCGGTGAGGGGTAAAGCACGGTTTCACAGTGGTCAGCACTGCTGCCTCAAAGCTCCCGGGACCCCGGTTCAATTCCAGCCTCGGGTGACTGTCTGTGTGGAGTTTGCACTTTCTTTTTTTTGAATAAATTTAGAGTACCCAATTCATTTTTTCCAAACGAGGGGCAATTTAGCGTGGCCAATCCACCTACCCTGCGCATCTTTGGGTGGTGGGGACGAAACCCACGCAAACACGGGGAGAATGTGCAAACCCCACATGGACAGTGACCCAGAGCCGGGATCGAACCTGGGACATCGGCGCTGTGAGGCAGCAGAGCTAACCCACTGCGCCACCGTGCTGCCCAGTTTGCACTTTCTCCCGTGTCTGTGTGGGCTTCCTCCGGGTGCTCCGGTTTATAATAATAATAATAATCTTTATTGTCACAAGTAGGCTTACATTAACACTGCAATGAGGTTACTGTGAAAATCCCCTCGTCGCCAAATTCCGACACCTGTTCAGATACACTGAGGGAAAATTCAGAATGTTCAATTCACCTAACAGCACGTCTTTGGGGATTTGTGGGAGGAAACCGGAGCACCCGGAGGAAACCCACGCAGACATGGGGAGAACGTGCAGACTCCGCACAGACAGTGACCCAAGCCGGGAATCGAACCTGGGACCCTGGAGCTGTGAAGCAACAGTGGTAACCACTGTGCTACCATGTCCCTCCCACAGTCCAGCGATGTGCAGGTCAGGTGGATTGGCCATGCTAAATTGCCCCTTAGTGTCCAAAACGTTAGGTGGGTTGGGTTGTGGGGATAGGGCGGAGGCGTGGGCTTAAGTCGGGTGCTCTTTCCATGGGCCGGTGCAGACTCGATGGGCCAAATGGCCTCCTCCTGCACTGTAAATTCTATGATCCCGGGAGCCTGTGGGACTGTTCTGAATGAGGAATCAATCGGGGTGGAATGTTATTAACACCACACAATTCACAGCAATAGGAAGAAAGAATATTTCGACGTTGCCGTTCACAAATTCAGGATGTGCTAAAGTTCCTAACGCCCAATGAAGAGATTTTGAAGCACATCTCGTGTTCGAATGTCGGCCGTGCAGTCGCCAATTTGGGCACAGCAAGCTCCCACAGCCAAAACTGTGGCAATGACCAGATCGTCCGTATTTGTACTCATCTTGGTTGAGAGATCTACGATCTTCCTCACCTTGGGATATCTTTATGTCCGCCTGAGAGGACCGACGTGGCCTCGGTTTTAATACAACCTCTGAGAGAGACGGTTGCCCCCAACGGTGCAGCACTCCCTCCGTACCACACCGCCAGCGTTCAGCCAGGTGATGTGCCCCAGTGTCCGGAGCAGGGCCCGCGCCCACGGCCTCCGACTCTGAGGCAGGAGTCGCTAGCCGCTCAGGCACACGGCTGAAATCAGGAGGTGGGTTTCGGAGTGGGCAACACTGCTGGAAGTCCTGGACCGATGAGGAAGAGGTCAGCAGGTTTGAAAGACAGCTACAAGGTGCAGGAGGCGATGGAGATAATTATTAACCACGCGCAGAGAGAACTCGGAAGGTTATTCAGACGGATAGCGAGAATTAGTGTTATTGTGCTGAGGTGCATGAACATCACAGACCCTCGGGGCAGAATCAGTGTTTCCTGACATTACTCAAAATGCTAATGAGCAGCCCTGCTGACAATAGCCGTAATTATAGCCTCAAATTATCTCACTCTTATATTCACCTGTAACTCTCATATCAATATTAATAGAAATAATGCTTTAGAAACGTCAAGTGAAGAGGTGATGACTCACGTTGTTAAACTGGGCCGTTTGTTGCAGTATTCACTCCACAGCACTCAGTAATGCAGTTTTTAGAAACATGGATAAAAGTATTTGCCAAGGGAGCCAGTGCTTTTTTTATAAAGCGCCCACCCACTGGGTTTATATAGTGCCTTTAACATAATAACATTCCCTGATGTTTGTCGCACAGTCGTAGAATTGTTATAGTACAGGAGGAGCCCATTCGGCCCATCATGTCTGTACTGTGTCTCCACGGGAGCAACTCACCCAGTGCCACTCTCCCGCCTTCTCCCCGGAACCCCCCCTGCACATTCTTACTTTTCAGATAACTGTCTGATTCCCGTCTGAATACCTGGCTTGAACCAGCCTCCACCACACTCTGAGGCAGAGCGTCACAGACCCTAACCCCTCGCTGTGTGGAAAAGGAGCAAGTGTTCAGCCATTCAGCCCTTTGAGCCGGCCCCACTATTTAATAAGATCACGGTTGATCCAACACTCACTAAATCTACTGTCCTACTTGTGATGTTCTTTGCTTTGTGGCTGAGGATGGCTACAAAGTGTAGTGACTCACAAAGAACATCAAACTATGTTGTTAACAAAGCTAATTTATTAACACTACAATTAAATAGATTCAAATTGCTAACTAAGATTTGCAAGACTACAACTAAACTAAACTATGATTCTATCTACAGAGCTTCTGAAAACATGACTATTCCCTACCCCACCTCATCACCTACTCCCAGAATCAAGGGTATCACGTGATCCACGTGTATGCTCTTGATCACCCTCCAGTGGTTGGATGCATTAACATAAAATTGTTAACCCTTCAATTATCATACAATATACATATTGTCACACTACATTCTCTCCGTAACCGTAAATTCCCCGACTGGTTAAAAACCCATCGATATCAGCCTGGAAATGTTCAAGGATTCGGCCTCCACAGCTTTCTCCGGTAATGAATTCCAAAGATTCACTCTGTCTGAGAGATGAAATTGTTCCTCAAAACCATCTTAAAGAAGCCAGTCCTTATTCTCAGACCATGCCCTCTGGTCCTACCCTCTCCTAGGAGTGGAAACATTCTCCGAACATTTACCTTTTCTGACCCCCTAAAATCTTATATGTTTAAATCATACCGCCTCTCATTCTTCTAAACGCCAAAGAGCACAGACCCACCCTGTTTAATCTTTCCTCATATGTGTGTCGCTCCATGCCCGGGATCATCCTAGTCAACCTCCTCTGTACTGCCGCCAATTATAGTATTTCTTTCCTGAAATAAGGAATATTCTGAACAAAAATAGAGAATACTGGACAACCACAACAGGTCTGACAGGGTCTGTGGAGAGAGAAGGGAGCGAACCATTCTTTGACAAAGAGTCATCCAGACTTGAAATGTTAGCTCCCTTTTCCTTATCTACTCTGTCCAGACCCCACATGATTTTGAACATCTCGATCAAATCTTCACTCAACCTTCTCAAGGAAAACAGACCCAACTTCTCCAATCTGTCTCCATAACTAAAGTTCCTCATCCCAGGGACCATTCTTGTGAATCTTTTCTGCACACTGGCCAATGTTTACACATCCTTCATACTGAACACAATACTTCAGCCAAGGCTGAATTAGTGTCTTATACAAGTTTAACATAAACTCTACTAATAAGCTCTACCCCCCTACTAATAAAATCTAGAATACTGTCTGCTTTATTCTCAACCTGTCCTGCCACCTTCATTGATTCATACACCCTCTGCTGCTACACCCTCTTTACAATTGTACCCTTTATTTTAAATTGCCTCTCCGTGTTCTTCCTGCCAAAATGAATCACTTCATATTTTGCAGCATCGATATTTCGCCTGTCACAAGTCCACCCATTCCACCAACTTGTCCATGTCTTTCGAAGCTCTGCATCCTCTTCCTCACAGTTTACAATGCTTCTAAGTTTTGTGTCATCCTGAAGTTTTGAAATTGTCCCCTGCACACCGAGCTCTGGGTCCTTAATATATATCAGAATGATCAACAGTCCCTACACTGACCCCTGGGGAACTTCACTACAAATGTTCCTCCAGTGTGATGAACATCCATTAACCATTACTCATTGTTCACTGTCACTCAGACCATTTTGTATCCACATTGCTTCTGTCCAATTTTGCTCCATGAGCGATAACTTTCCTCACGTGTCTGTTGCACGACACTGTATCAAACGTCCTTTGGAAGTCCATCAACAGCAGTGCCCCCATCAACCTTCCCTGTTTATTCTTCAGAAAATCCCAGCAGGTTACTCTGAACAAATCTGCGCTAGCTTTCCTGAATTCATAGAATTTACAGTGCAGAAGGAGGCCATTCGGCCCATCAAGTCTGCACCGGCTCCTGGAAAAAGCACCCTGCCCAAGGTTAACACCTCCACCCTATCCCCATAACCCAGTAACCCCACCCAACACTAAGGGCAACTTTGGACACTAAGGGCAATTTATCATGGCCAATCCACCTAACCTGCACATCTTTGGACTGTGGGAGGAAACCGGAGCACCCGGAGGAAACCCACGTACACACGGGGAGGATGTGCAGACTCCGCACAGACAGTGACCCAAGCCGGAATCGAACCTGGGACCCTGGAGCTGTGAAGCAATTGTGCTATCCACAATGCTACCGTGCTGCCCCTTTTTTTTTCCTTCCGCCCCGCTTTATCCGTCCCTCCTTTCCTTTCGCCCCGTTCTGTCTGCCCTTCTTTTCCTTCCGCCCCTCTATGTCCGTTCCTCCTTTCCAATGTGAATTAAGCCACATTGATGAAGGTGACCATTAACTTTGTCCCGAATCATTGGGCTGGATTCTCGGCTGGTGGGATGCTCCATTTTGCGGCAGCCCAGGGGGGTTTCCGTCAGCGTGGGGCTGTCCCCACAATGGGAAACCCCATTGACCAGCCGGAGTAATGGAGCATCCCACCCATGGGGTAAAACAGAAATGTGGCGGGACAGAGAATCCAACCTATTGTTTCTAGATGTTTCCCCATTAGCAAAGTTAAGCTGCCTGGCCTGCGGATGTTGGGATGATCTTTGCAGACTTTACCGAACAAGAGGGCAATGTTTATAATTCTCCGGTCCTCTGGCACTACCCTGGAGTCTAAGGAAGGCTAAAATATGATGGCCGATCCCGCTGCAATTTCCACTTTCACTTCCTCCGTTTCCCCGGGCGCATCTCATCCAGTCCTGGCGCTTTATCAACTTCGAAGTTTAGATCTCACACCACCTCCTGATCAACTTTAAATCCATCTGGTGCATGCATTACCTCTTAAAATGAACTGAAATGAAAATCACTTATTGTCACAAGTCGGCTTCAAATGAAGTTGCTGTGAAAAGCCCCTAGTTGCCACATTCCGGCGCCTGTCCGGGGAGGCTGTTACAGGAATTGAACCGTGCTGCTGGCCTGCCTTGGTCTGCTCTCAAAGCCAGCGATTTAATCCTGTGCTAAACAGCCCCATGTCCCCAAGTCTTACCATGGCTTGGGGAGCATTTTCTTCCTTGGTAAAGACAGACAAAAAAATATGAATTTAATATCTCATTGCCCCCATGTGTAAATCCCACTTCTGGTCCTTAATTTGCCCACTCCTTTTACCACCTTTTACTATTTATTTCCTTTTATGTTGACTGCCAGTCTCTTTTCATACTCCCTCTTTGTTTCTTTAATTTGTTTTTTTTCACTTCCCCTCTGAAGCTCCTGTATTCAGCCTGGTCCTCGGGTGTAAGACAGACCTGATATCTGCCAGAACCACACTTTTCTTCTTCTCTCTTGCATCACCCAGGGAGTTCTGGATTTGTTTTTTCCATGATTTTCCACTTTGCGTGAATTACTTTGACAGTGCCTGAACTATCTCTTCTTTGAAGGTAGCCCTATTGTTCAGTTACAGTTTTTCCTGCTGACCTTTGAGTTCAATTTATTTGGATCAGATCCATTCTTGCCCCATTGAGGTTGGCTTTCCCCCAGAAAATCCTCTGGATTGTTCCTTGTCCTTTTCAGAGCCAAGCTACACCTTACAATACAGTGATCACTGTCCCCTCAGGACAATGAGGAATGGGCCCAGCTAACAACGCTAAAGTCCCATGAACAAATATTTTTTAAAGTGATTCTATTGGCCAAGGTGAGCTCGGAGGGAAAATGAGGGAAGGGAGGAGAAGAACTGGAGGAAGATGAAGTTAAGGATTAGAGCATGGGAGAGAATTAGGCGCCATTTCCTCATGCCCTTTAGCCCCACCTTCTCCCCATTTCTCCAGTCAAACCCCTGATCCTGCCACCTCCCGAAAGGGTATTTTACCTGGACAGTCTTTCTGTCCTTCCTTCCAGTTTTAACTTGGTTAAAACAGATTCCTCAGTCAGGCGCAAGTTGAATTACCCTCAGGGTTTTAATTGGCGCAAGAGGATCTATAAATGGACACGGTCATGTCATTCGTGCAGAACCCTAACATCGAGGAGGGTGGGAGAAGATTGGGTTATAGGAAAGCAACCAGCTAATTTCCCGCCGGCCTTTTCCCAATCCCCCCCCCTCCCCCCACTGCCTCTGTATCTTTCACTCCATCATTGGCCAACTGGACCCCCCCCCCCCCCCCCCCCCCGAGCTCCTGAATTCTCTCTCTAAACCTCGTCCCTCCTCTCTCCTTTAAGGCGCACCTTAAAATCTACCTCTTTGCCCAAGCTTTTATCCACCTGCCCTAATACCTCCTCATCTGGCTCAGCATCATATTTGGCCTGACTCACGCTCTTGCGAAATGCCTTGGGGTGGTTTTACCTGTAGGTGCTACATAAATGCACGTCTGATGTTGGCCTCGATGCTGGGCAGGCAGAGGTTGCAGTTGGCCCTGGCGACTTGGGCGAGTCTGCAGTAAAAGTCATCCTGAGTTCATTGCTGCAGTTGGTTTTATTTCTCGTTGTGAGCAAAATAAATGGAAGTGTCTCTGAGCTACAGGCAGTGAAGCAGCTACAATCAAATCTGCATTACACTTGAAGCAATGACTTTGCGGTACAGGCCACATTGATGTCTCTTCCGATTAAAGGTGATTTCAGGACGAGCGATTGAAGTTTTCAGGCTGGTTGCTGTAGTGGGTTAGAGCGCAGGTGGCTGGGGACCCGGGCAATCCACTGAAACCCAGAATGTGGATATAGAAGAAAGGAAGAATTTGCATTTTTGTCGCACCAGTTGGGCATTGCTGGGAAGGCCGGAATTTGTTGCCCTTGAATTGAGTCGCCATTTCAGAGGGCAGTTCGGAGTCACCATAGGTCACATGTAGGCCAGACCAGGTAAGGATGGCAGATTTCCATCCCTAACGAGCATAAGTGGCACAGGAGGGTTTTAATGACGATGCTAATCGATGATAGTTTCACGGTCGCCATTGCTGTCCGGATTTATTAACTGAATGTAAATTCCACCAGCTGCCGGGGTGGGATTTGAACCCCTGTCCCAGAGCACTAGCCTGGGCCTCTGGATTACTGGTCCAGAGACATTTACCCTACACCAAGAGCAGATTTTGGGTTGCCAACTCTGACTGGCAGAATTCCTGGAGGTTTTGTCACATGACCATCCGGCTCCCCATTGCCCCGCCTGGTTGGTCGAGTCTTTCCCAATATCTCCAATATTTTTTTACAACTGATAAAACGGAGAGCTCGGTCGGGCAGCACGGCAGCACAAGTGGATAGCACTGTAGCTTCACAGCGCCAGGGTCCCAGGTTCGATTCCGGCTCGGGTCACTCTCTGTGCGGAGTCTGCACGTTCTCCCCGTGTCTACGTGCGTTTCCTCCCACAGTCCAAAGATGTGCAGGTTAGGTGGATTGGCCACGATAAATTGCCCTTAGTGTCCAAAAAGGGGAGGAGGGGTTATTGGGTTCCGGGGATAGGGAGGAAGTGAGGGCTTAAAGTGGGTCGGTGCAGACGCAATGGGCCGAATGGCCTCCTTCTGCACTGTATGTTCTATGTTATAAACGGAAATGTGCAAATAAATTGTAAATGGACGCAATCATTTTTAATCCCCCCCCACCCTGACGATCGGCCTCCTCGGATCAGTTCCCAGTTCCTGGAGACTCCAGGGCAACCCAGGAGGGTTCGCAATCCCAGGTATACAGTACAAGCGGGAATGATGAATTTTGCATTAAAAAGTTTGAACACTGTGTGCAGGTTTGCGATCCTGTTACAAAAAGAACATTAAACCCAAAGCGAGTGATCAGAGCAGGGACGGGAAGCTCTGGTTGTCAGACCAAAGCAGCAGAGAAACAAACGCAGGATTGAGGAAATTCCCGAATGTCAGCCATTTGCTGCAAATCCTGTGCTTGGTCTTTTGGCACTTCCTCCTCCGGGTTTAGTTTATTTGTAAACAGGTGACTGTAAGACACAGTAAAGATCCCAGAACAACAGTTAGCGCAAGGGCACGGTATCTTGGCAAATAAGTTGTCCCTTAAACAACATCACAAAATGGTCGTTGTTACAATGGTGTTTGTGGGATCTTGCTGTGCACAAATTGATTGGATTGGATTTGTTTATTGTCACGTGTACCGAGGTACAGTGAAAAGTATTTTTCTGCAAGCAGCTCAACAGATCATTTTGCATCCAAAATGATCAGAGGGTTAGATAGGGTGGACAGCGAGAGCCTTCTCCCGCGGATGGAGGTGGCTAGCACGAGGGGACATAGCCTTAAATTGAGGGGTAATAGATATAGGACAGAGGTCAGAGGTGGGTTTTTTACGCAAAGAGTGGTGAGGCCGTGGAATGCCCTACCTGCAACAGTAGTGAACTCGCCAACATTGAGGGCATTTAAAAATTTATTGGATAAGCATATGGATGATAAGGGCATAGTGTAGGTTAGATGGCCTTTAGTTTTTTTTCCATGTCGGTGCAACATCGAGGGCCGAAGGGCCTGTACTGCGCTGTATCGTTCTATGTTCTATGTACATGGAAGAAAAGGAAATTAAACAATTCACGAAAATACATGAGAATACATAATAGGGCAACATAAGATATACAATGTAACTACATAAGCATTGGCATCGGGTGAAGTATACAGGGATGTAGTGTTAATGAGGTCAGTCAATAAGAGGGTCATTTAGGAGTCTGGTGACAGTGGGGAAGAAGCTGTTTTTGAGTCTGTTGGTGCGTGTTCTCAGACTTCTGTATCTCCTGCCCGATGGAAGAAGTTGGAAAAGTGAGTAAGCCGGGTGGGAGGGGTCTTTGATTATGCTGCCCGCTTTCCCCAGGCAGCGGGAGGTGTAGATGGAATCAATGGATGGGAGGCAGGTTCGTGTGATGGACTGGGCGGTATTCACAACTCTCTGAAGTTCCTTGCGGTCCTGGGCCGAGCAGTTGCCATACCAGGCTGTGATGCAGCCCGATAGGATGCTTTCTATAGTGCATCTGTAAAAGTTGGTAAGGGTTAATGTGGACATGCCGAATTTCCTTAGTTTCCTGAGGAAGTACAGGCACTGTTGTGCTTTCTTGGTGATAGCATCGACGTGAGTGGACCAGGATAGATTTTTGGTGATGTGCACCCCTAGGAATTTGAAACTGCTAACCATCTCCACCTCGGCCCCGTTGATGCTGACAGGGGTGTGTACAGTACTTTGCTTCCTGAAGTCGATGACCAGCTCTTTAGTTTTGCTGGCATTGAGGGAGAGATTGTTGTCATTACACCACTCCACTAGGTTCTCTATCTCCCTCCTGTATTCGGACTCGTCGTTATTCGAGATCCGGCCCACTATGGTCGTATCATCAGCAAACTTGCGTTGTTGCCCACATTGCAATGCCACATTGTCTGTAAAGTGCTTTGGCGCCATCCCATGGTGATGAAAGTCGTTAGAGAAATCCCAAATTCTTTCTGAAAACCCTCTCGCCTCGTCCTTGTTTCCGAGTGATAAGGTGAAGGGACACAATTGGTCACAAGTCATTGACTTTGGTTAATTGGATAAGTTGGGACTGTTTTACTTGGAGAGGAGAAGGCTGAGAGGAGGTTTGATAGAGGTGCTCAAAATCACGAAGGGTACGGGCAAAGTGGTAGGGGGGGGAAACCGATCCCATTGATTGAAGGATTGAGAATCAGTGGGAATAGATGGAAGGTGATTGGCTAACGAATCAGATCACGCAGTGGGGGGTTGTGATCTGGAACGTGCTCTCTGCGACAGGTCCAATCAAGGTGTTGAGGAAAGAATTGAATGATTATCTGAAATGGGAGAACGTGTAGCGCGATGTGGAGAAGGTGAGGATGGGATACCAGGTGAATTGTGCCTTCAGTGGACAAGCGCAGACTCACTGGGGCCAAATGGGCCCCTCCTCCTGGGCTGTCACCATCCTGTGATTCCGCGATCGATGGAAAATTTGGAGTAGCCACTTGGAAATGTTCCAGCGATGATTCTCGCACCTTCTGTTCAACACCTGGTCATAATCAAGACAAATCAGCGAGCTGGCGTCAATGGTGGACCTCTCGTTAAATCGCCAGCCTTTATCCCATTCTCCTGACGTCACTGCGGGTGCAGTGATTGACTTTGCAGGCCGTGCACAAAGGGAGGATAATTATTGTTAATCGTACGACAGATTTTCACGGGATTATAAATCTGGGCAGTGCTTCAAGGAATCTTGAAATTTACAATTAAAATACACTCACCAATGCTAGACACATGCAGACTCTAATTGAATGGATCATTAACTAAATTAGATGCAGTAAAATTTTGGTGATCATCTCAGAAGTTATTGACCCAATTTTCTTCCTGTTTTTTTCAGTGAAAATACGCAAACTGCTTTGTTACTTGGTCATAGAATCATACAATGATTCCACACAAAAAACCCCTTCAAGTAGCACACCAGGATAACTCGCAACAAGAAAAAATATCTCCTCATGTTTCCTCTGGTTCTTTTGGCTCTTAGGTTTCCTCCAGAAACCGTTTCTCCTTATGCAATGAAATGAAAATCGCTTATTGTCACAAGTCGGCTTCAAATGAAGTTACTGTGAAAAGCTCCTAGTCGCCACATTCCGGCGCCTGTTCGGGGAGGCTGGTACGGGAATTGAACCCGCCTTGGTCTGCTTTACAAGCCAACTATTTAGCTCACTGTGCTAAACTAGCCCCCTTAACCACCCTTTCAAAATATAAGTGGTCCCTTTAAGACGTACATATATACGTCCGTGCAGCCATCTTAAAGGGATCGCACAGTGTGTCGGTGAACAATTAGAGAGCAATCATTGCTTGACATCCCTCCTAACGTGTGTTGTGTTCTGCTGCTTCAGATAACACAGGCTGCTACTTGATGCAATCTTAACTAAAGGATGCTCCAGACTCTGAAATGAGTTCAACGTGTTTATTGAACTATTAACACAGTTCTCAAATGAGTTTGACTCTCTGCTAATCTGGCTGTAGTAACTCAGTCTAACTGTACCAGCTTGCTCTAAGCCACGTGCTGGGGCGTGATGCTGCTGATCAACCCTGTCTAACTCTCTAGATGTCTGTCTGTGGAAAGAGGCAGGGTGTGAGTGCCTCATCCCTTTTATAGTGTTTATGTCATGTCCCCCTGTGGTGATGCCACCTCTGAGTGTCCTGACTGCCCATTGGTTGTGTCCTATTCTGAGTGTTCATTGGTTGCATGTTTGCATATCATGACAACGTGTGGTGTACTGGATTAGACTCGCAGGCTCCAGCTACAGTCTGGTCCCTGTCCCCTTGTAGCCTGTGCCACCGTATAGCAATCGGGATGCCGTTTGCTTTCATAACCACCTGATCAGCTTGTCCACCATCTTCAAGAGCCTGTGTGTTTTTATTCATTCTTGGGACGTGGGCGTTGCTGGGTTGAGCCCGCATTTGTTGCCCATCCCTAATTGCCCTTGGACTGAGTGGCTCCCTTGGCCATTTCAGAGGGCAGCAGTGATGAATCAACCACATCACCGTGTGGGTCTGGAGTCACATGTAGGCCAGACCGGGTCAGGACAGCAGATTTCCTTTCCTAAAGGACATCGGTGAATCAGATGCGTTTTTATGACAATCGACAATGACTTCATGGTCATTTTTAGACTTTTAGGTAGCACGGTGGCCTAGTGGTTAGCACAACTGCCTCACGGCGCTGAGGTCCCAGGTTTGATCCCAGCTCTGGGTCACTGTCCGTGTGGAGTTTGCACATTCTCCCCGTGTTTGCGTGGGTTTCGCCCCCACAACCCAAAAATGTGCAGAGTAGGTGGATTGGCCACACTAAATTGCCCCTTAATTGGAAAAAATAATTGAGTAATCTAAATTTAAAAAAAAATTTTTTAGACTTTTAATTCAGGATTTTAAAAAAATTGAATCTGCCTTGGTGGGATTTGAACCCAGGACTCCACAGCATGACCCTGGGTCTCTGGATTACTATTACCAGTAGCACGATGCCACTGTCTCCCCTTCAGGTACATTTAATACACCCCAAATGAGTTATAGGAAATGCTTAATCGTTTATATGTTAATAGAACCGTCCGCAACTTCAGAATAGTAAAAACAAAATAAATGTTTACGTTTTGATTGGACACAGAGCACGGCTCTCGCAGTCGTTGTCATCAGCAATCAGCACCTCACTTCACTCAGTCGCCCTCACTTTACGTCCGTCTGACTTCAGTCGGACTGGAAGGAAACAAACTACTCGGATGGACATCGGCAGAATGTGACGACACCACAAGTGGGGCAGCGGTCAGCAACCTGTCTTGTGGGCCCCACTCAGCACCCACCAGGTGGGCTGCACAGGGCTGCCGGGTCGCAGGCTACCCATTGTTGCTCGACAGGCTTTCCAAACATAAACCCGACATCACCGGCTCCGGTTCATTTACATCGGTTTCACTTTGTGACTGAAATCAGGTTCTGGCCTCTGAGCCTTTGCTCACATCCATCTCTAACACATTGCCGAGGCCCAGGGCCCTGGCCAGTGGGGGGTGGGGGTGCTGGCCCATGTTTGTGGGCAGTTCTTGGGCTCGGCATTTCCTGATACGTGAGCCAATCAGCAAATGCAGAGCGACATCAGACTCTTGATTGGTCGAATCTCCTCAGAGCGGGAAAACACTGATCCAAAGCCATTGAGGTGACTCGGAGGGAGAGGCCGCAATGAAGGGAAGGCCGCATGAGTTTCTCAATCTCGATCCAGGGCTGAGGAGGACAGGCAGTAGCCGGACAGCCAGCAGCGAGGCGAGGCCGGTGAGCGAGGTGAGGTGCGAGGCACCAGTCTTTGAGGAAAGCAACAGGGTGACTTTACCCCAAACCCAGGGCTGGGCAGGTGAGGCCATAGCCTGGCACCCAGCAGCGAGGCGAGGCTGTCAAGGTGAAGTGTGAGACGGGGCAAAACTGGGAGAAGGGACAATACTGGGATGGGGAAAAACCTGCCATTGGGATAGAATAGGGGGTGAGGGGGAAAGCAGGGATGGGGGTAAATAGAGAGAGGCGACAAAGCTGGCATAGGGAGTAAAGCTGGGATGGAGATAAAATTGGGAGGGGGGCATAATGGGGAGATGGCAAAACTGGAGATGGGGGCAAAACGGGAAGGTGTGTTCTTACAAGTTAAAGAGCACTAAAGCAGTTAAGCAGTGACTAACTTGTGTATTTTTGTGACTTGCGCCTTTGCGTTCTGTGGGGTGAGGGCAGGAGGAGTATGATGTCATTGAGAGAGGGGCATGGTGTCATTGGATGGAGGGGCGTGACGGCATTGGAGGGGCACCTAAGAATTAAGGTGAGGGCCTTCCGTGATATCATGATTCTATATTACTAAATAGGAGTAGGACCTTCAGCCCTTCTTTGATCTTCGCACCACTTTCCTGCCTATCCCCGTGTCCCATGCTTCCTTTGGACAGAAAGCTAATCGGCCAGGAGGAGCTGAGGAGAGGTTTCACCTACAGCGAGTTGTTGTGATCTGGAGCGAACGATCAGCAAATTGAATTGTAACTTCTGAAAGGAAATTGGATAAATATTTGAAGTGGACAAGATTACGGGCAAAGAGCCAGGAGACTTCGACTAATTAGATAGCTCTTTGCTAGCACAGGAGTGATGGGCCGAATGGCCTCCTCTTGTATTGTAACATTCTATAATTCCACCATTATGCATTTGGGTTTACTTTGAATGATGGGAGTGTTACTTTGCAACAGGCATCTGGGTGGACTCACCATGCTTGCCAACATGTGGGGTCCTTCAGGATGTGTTATGATTTTGGGGCCGAGGTTTCTTTCTTGACCAAAGGCAGGTCTTTCCTGATCTCTGAACAGCGTTTTCTCTTTCCCTTTCTGCTCAGGCTACTAACCAGGCGGGCTCAGGTCCTTACAGCGGTGTGGTCACCCACACGACCTCCGCCTCAGTCCCCGCTGCCGTCTCCACATTCTGCGTCTTGGACGACCAACACCTGGAACCCTGCCTGACCACATCGACCACCTGCCTCGCGGTCAAGTGGGCCGAACCGTGCAGTAACGGGTCCGAGATCCTCTCGTACAGCATAGACCTCGGAGAGAGCCAGCTAACTGTCGACAGTGTCACGGCCTACATCATACGGGACCTCCTGCCAGACACCTCCTACAGGTAAGCACCTCGTCACAGAGCGTGGACCCTCAGCTACACACTCGAAGCAGCCGGTACCCTCTCGTGAACCCTGGGCTTGAATCAGGAGCTTTGTGTTGTATGAGGAACTCTAGATGCAAACTGAAAATAGCAGCAATTTTTAAAAATCTTTTTTTTATATAAACATCTTATTGAGGTATTTATGGTTTTACAACAACAACAAACTAAACAATGTACATGAAATTATAAACATAGTGCAAAAGCCGTCTTCTTCCCTCACAGGTCCCACCTTCACTAACCCCCTACTCTAAACTAACCTAACCCTCACCCCCCCCCCCCCCCCCCTCCCCTTCTGCTGACGATTAATTTTCCCCAAAGAAATCGACGAACGGTTGCCACCTCCGGGTGAACCCTAACAGTGACCCTCTCAAGGCGAACTTGATTTTCTCCAGACAGAGAAAGCTAGCCATGTCCGATAGCCAGGTCTCTGACTTCGGGGGCTTTGAGTCCCTCCATGCCAATAGTATCCGTCTCCGGGCTACCAGGGAAGCAAAGCCAGACCGTCTGCCTCTTTCTCCTCCTGGATTCCCGGGTCTTCCGACACCCCGAAAATCGCCACCTCTGGACTCAGTGCCACCCTTGTTTTTAACACCTTGGACATGACATCCGCAAACCCCTGCCAAAATCCCCTAAGCTTCGGACATGCCCAGAACATGTGGACATGGTTCGCTGGTCCTCCCGCACACCTTGCGCACCTATCTTCTTCCCCAAAGAATCTGCTTATCCAGGCCACTGTCATGTGAGCCCGGTGCACGACCTTACATTGTATCAGGCTGAGCCTGGCACTGGTTGTGGACGTGTTGACTCTGCTCAACGCGTCCGCCCAGAGACGGTCCTCTATCCCTCCTCCTAACTCCTCTTCCTATTTGCGTTTCAGCTCCTCGGCCTGCGTCTCCTCTGACCCCATAAGTTCCTTGTAAATGTCCGAAACCCTCCCTTCTCCCACCCACACTCTAGAAACTACCCTGTCCTGTATCCCCCTTGGTGGTAGGAACGGGAAGGTTGAGACCTGTTTATGTAGGAAGTCCCGCACCTGCAGATACCTAAACTAATTCCCCCTCGCAAATCCAAATTTCTCCTCCAGCTCCCTCAGGCTAGAAAAGCTCCCCTCTATAAACATATCCCCCATCCTCTCAATCCCTGCTCTCTGTCATCTCCGAAACCCCCTGTCCATCCTTCCCGGGGCAAACTGGTGATGATTACAAATTGGAGACCAGACCGATGCTCCCTCTGCTCCCACATGCTTCCTCCATTGCCCCCAGACCCTCAGGGCCGCCACCACCATGGGACTGGTGGAGTACCGGGCTGGTGGGAATGGCAGAGGCGCCGTTACCAATACCCCCAAGCTGGTGCCCTTACATGAAGCCGTCTCCATACGCTCCCATGCCGACCCTCCCCCCCACCTTCCACTTCCTGATCCTGGCTATATTCACTGCCCAATAGCAGTTACTGAAGTTCAACAGCTCCAGCCCGTCCTCCCCCCGGCTCCACTCAAGCATCCCCTTATTCAGCAATTTTTTTAAATCTTATTTCGTTTGTGGGATGTTGACTTTGCTGGAGATAAATACTCAGTTGTCGGGTGTGTTGGGGGCACAGGTCAATGGATTGATGTTTAGAAAGGGGATTGAGGGGTACCGCGATTAGGCAGGTCTCAGAAGTTGAGGTACAAAATGAGCCATGATCTAATTGAATGGTACAGCAGGCTCGAAGGGCCAAATGGCCTCCTCCTGCTCCTGTGCTTCATGCTCTTATGAAGACATTTTTTAAAATTGATAAACCAAGAAACAGGACCAAAATCCAGAGTGACCTGTTTAAGGCTCACAGTGAACAGCCACGATCTCGCCCAAAGGGCCACTCTTTACAAATAAAGGGTCGCCCGTTTAAGAGAGAGATGAGGAAAATATTTCTCTCAGGGGGTGGTGAAACTTTGGAACTCTCTTCCTCTTGCGCACTGTCCAGTATTTTAGATCAGCAATGCGACGCCTCCTCCGATTTCATTTCTTCAAATATAGATTTTTGCAGCTGGGGCTGAATGGATTGATTTTGCAATCCGGGTCACCAGGATCAGCATGGTTTGTTGGTGACTCTTCCTGCTTGCTTCCTCCTCTCCGTGACCTGGCCAGAGAAAGATGGTCCCCCCCCCCCCCCCCCCACCTCCTCCCGCCCACTGCCATGGAGAACTCACTTCCTATATTAAAGTGAGACAGAGCTTGCCTCCCTATGGTGCCTTAAGCGATCTCTCAGGAAGTCCCAAAAGTTTGTTGCAGGCAGTTAATTATCTTTGAAGTGCAGTCGCTGTGGTGAATGTAAGAAATGTGGCTGCCAATTTGCACAGCAAGCTCCCACAAGTAATACTGACTGGATAAACCGTATCTGTGATGTTGATTGTGGAATAAACGCTGAGCCAGGACGCCGAGGAGAGAACCCCCCTCCCCTTTGTGTGTTTTTTTGTCCCTAACGTGCAAAGAGCGGTTTAACATTTCGCCTGAAGAGCAGCGGCTCCGACAGTGTCGCACTCCCGCAGTGAAATTTTAAAAATATTTTAAATCACCATAGTCCCCTTTGCGTGATAGAGAGAGAGAGAGAGCTGACTGCTGATGGTTTAACCTGAGGGTCACCACACCACAGGCGAGGGACAAGTCTGCGAAGGTCGGGCCTTCACAGATAATCTCGGCCGGTACAGGAATTGAACCCGCGCTGTCGGCCTCGCTCGGCGTCGGCGTGCAGCTACCCAGCCAACGGAGGTAACTGACCTCCCTCCGTCCTGCGCTGGGAGTGTCTGCCTGGACTTTGTGTTGAAGCAGGGATCAGAGTTGAGAATCTGTTCACTGAGAAGAGAATGTGCGGCTCTCCGAGGTATGACTGACGCTTTCAATTGTTTCAAAACCGCTGCAGGGGTGAAATTTGGCAGGTTTGTTGCTTTTGTAACTAAAACAGGTTTTGAGGCAGCAAAGCAGGACCGCTAAAAATAATCTCGAACTGGACACCACTAGAGACAGATTCCAGGTCGAAGGAGAATGATTTCAGATCTCCCCACATGTCCCTCATTGAGGCCTCACGTCTTTAACACTGGCAGTGAATCTGAAAAGAAAATCAGAAGTGGGAGGTGCTCTCTTCTGGATCAAGAGATGACCTGTGGGCTCGGTCTCATCTTCTAGGCAGACGTCAAAGGGTGTTACTGCGCAGGAGGGCAGGGGGGACTCCTCCTGGATGCCCTGATCGCAAATCAGAAGACGGTGAGAGTTGGAAGTTTCGAGTCTGTTTCCTGTGATCGAAGTGAATGCAGCCTCTGAACAGACCACCATGTGGTGAATTAGCTGATCCCATTCCATAGAACATAGAACAGTACAGCACAGAACAGGCCCTTCGGCCCTCGATGTTGTGCCGAGCCATGATCACCCTACTCAAACCCACGTATCCACCCTATGCCACCAACAACCCCCCCCCCTTAACCTTACTTTTTAGGACACTACGGGCAATTTAGCATGGCCAATCCACCTAACCCGCACATCTTTGGACTGTGGGAGGAAACCGGAGCACCCGGAAGAAACCCACGCAGACACGGGGAGGATGTGCAGACTCCGCACAGACTGCGACCCAGCCGGGAATCGAACCTGGGACCCTGGAGCTGTGAAGCATTTATGCTAACCACCATGCTACCCTCCTGCTCCATACAGTGGTTACTGCGGAAGGAGCACAGGTTACCAACACTGATCATTTTCCGATGAGTTCTACCATTCCCTCCCCAAAGCCTATTCTACCGATCAGTTAAGGTCGTAGCTGATCTGTACCTTAACTAGATGCTGAGAGTCTAGGACGCGAGGGCATACTCTCAAAGTAAGGGATTGCCTATTTAAAACAGAGGTGAGGGGGAAATTCTCACTGAGCGGGGAACGTGTGTGTGGGATTCTTTACCGCAGAGAGCTGTAGAGGCTGGGCCGTTACGTGTGTTCAAGGCTGAGACAGACAGATTTTTAATCAGAAAGGGTTTTGGGGATATGGTGGCTACGTAGAGTTGAGAATGATCACATCAGGCCAGTTATGAACTCACTGAACGGCAGAGAAGTGATGGGCCGAACGGCCTACTTCTGCTCCGACGTCTTATGGGTATGGTAGCTTAGTGTTTACTGGGCTAGTAATCCACAGGACTGAAGTAATGATCCAGACGCACTTGTTCAGTTGGAGGAATTTAAATTCAGTTCATTAAATGAAATCAAGAATGGGAAAATAAAAAACCAGCCTTTGTAATAGTGAGCATAAAACCCCATCTGGTTCACTCATGCTCTTCAGGGAAGGAAATTGACCGTCCTTACCCGGTCTGGCCTACATGTGACTCCAGCCTCTTAGCTGACCTTTGAAATAGCCTGGCAAATCACTCAGTTCACAGTTCACTATCCTCTCGAGATCACAGTAAGAAGTCTTACACAGTAGTCTTGTGGATAGCTCAATGGTTTCACAGCTCCAGGGTCCCAGGTTCGATTCCCGGCTTGGGTCACTGTCTGTGCGGAGTCTGCACGTTCCTCCCCGTGTGTGCGTGGGTTTCCTCCGGGTGCTCCGGTTTCCTCCCACAGTCCAAAGATGTGCAGGTTAGGAGGATTGGACATGATAAATTGCCCTTAGTGTCCAAAATTGCCCTTAGTGTTGGGTGGGGTGACTGGGCTATGGGGATAGGGTGGAGGTGTTAACCTTGGGCAGGGTGCCCTTTCCAGGAGCCGGTGCAGACTCGATGGGCCGATTGGCCTCCTTCTGCACTGTAAATTCTATGATCTATGAACACCAGGATAAAGTCCAGTAAGAAGTCTTCCAACACCAGGTTAAAGTCCAATAGGTTTGTTTCAAACACGAGCTTTCGGAACACAGCTCCCCCCCCCCCCCCCCCCCCCCCTCCTCATTCTGTGCTCCTGGGGGAGGTGAACAGAGACATGGCTTGAAGATATGAAGGATTTAGGGAGGAAAAAGAGTGTGTCGGATGGAGACACCTCAAGGTGGCAAGAGGACACCTTTAGAACCAAAGACGTGCTCCCATTGTGGAGGAAAGGGGGCAGGCAATCTGTGCACAGCAAGCTCCCACAGCCAGCAATGTTATAATGACCAGACAATCTGGTTTAGAATTTGTTTTGCGGGTTAAAAATTGTCCTGGGCGCCAGGGAGATCAGTCCTGCCTCTTTTTCAATATTGACATGGTGTCTGTTTCCTATTCACCGAGGGCAGGTGGGGACTCAGTTTAACCTTTCATCCAAAAGATCAGGCAGCTCTCAGCCTGTCTGCACTGGAGTGGCAGCCTAACGTCCCTGTCCCTGGAGTGGGACTGGAATCTGCAGCCTTCTGACTGAAGCAATGACACCGGCAGAGACGCAGCTGACAGCCGAGCTTCGGGGGAACAAAAGAGTCACTTGCGGCCTGGCGAGGAGTGTGAAAGTCTTCTCTCCGGAGCTGGAGGTCGGCACAGAAGCTGCAGCGGAATCTTCAGCACTTCAGAAGCTGCAGAATCCTGCGCAGCAATCTTGCCCCAGAGTTAATCGCGGGCAGGATGTGTGTCTTAGTACAGATGAGGCCATCTTTTTCTCTCCATATCCTCAGCAATTCTTCCCAGTGCTCAGACTGGAGAAACCTTGCACGGAGAGAAGTGAGACGCTCTTACTACTGCCTGCCGAAGGTAGATGGTCCCGGAATACGTCTTGCAGGAAGTTGGTTGTTTTTTCCGTCGTAATCTCAGATTTCCAATGTCTTTCAGTCTTGGCTCCAGCAGGGGAAGACACAGCTGTGACAGTCTTTCCCGGAGTTGAAGATCATTCCTCTTCTGAAGCTTCCTCACAGAGTCCTCCGAGGGAGCAACAAGTTCCTCGGAATGTCCTGAGTTCTTCTCTTGTCATCCCGAAGGGTCGAAACGAGGAGTCTCTTCAGTCTTCTCTTTTAGGCCAGTCTTCCATTAAAAAGTCTTCAATGGATCCGATTCAGCGGAAATAAATCAAAGGCTGCTGTTGGGCCCATTTGGTGGGCTGATTCTCGACGGCTGCAGTGCCAAGATTCACCCACTTTTGGTCGGCACTTTGCCGGTTTTGTACTCAAGGACTTTCTCCCCTTTGAGGCCACACTTTAGTGGATTTCCTGCACTGGCGAGCTGTGCTTGCCCGCCGGTCCGGCTCCTCTCATATCGGGGCGCCACTTTGATCAGCTGCCCCAATTTCTACACCTGCCTCCTTTCAACCGCCTCCCGCTTTATGGACCCCCCCCCCCCCCCTCCCCCCTTCAACTCCCAACCTTCTTGTGACCCCTGGAGCCTTCCCCTACCTCCTCTCTAATGAGCACAGCACCCCCTCCCCAGGCCCGGACCCTGGCAGTGCTAACGTGGCACCTGGGCACCTTGGGAATGCTGGGTGAAAGTGGCGTCCGGGAGGCTCATTTATATCCTGATTTGGTTCACACCCAGATGGTGCCGGGCAGAGCGAATCACGCCGGGTCCGATTTGGAGCTGTTGTGGAATTCACCCGTTGCGCCCAGCGGGGAATGGTGCCCATTGTCTACGTAGTTCAGTCGCCCTGAAACCTGCACTCGGCTTCTCGGCTGTACTGTTAAAGTGTGGTCCCATTCTGCTCCTGATGATATCCTACCAGGTGCAGAAGAAAGCTCTCGTGTCCCCAGATGTCTTTCCAAGGACCGGGAATACTGAGGGGGATTTAATCCTCCAAGACTGTGACTTGAGGAGGGAAAAGTAGGAGTTGGAGTTGAGTAAAAGCTGTGGTTGTAAAGAAAAAGGACATGACAGAAATGTCAAGAACAAAGAACTTTACAGCAGAGGGACAGGCCCTTCGGCCCACCCAGCCTCTGCTGATCCAGATTCCTTATTTAGACCAACTGCTTATTGCCCAAACAATCTGTATCCCTCCATTCCCCGCTTCTTCATGTGTCTATCAAGATATATCTTAAACGTTGCTGTCGTGCCTGTCTCCACCACCTGCCCTGGTAACGTGTTCTGGGCACTCACACCCTCTACGTGAAAAACTTTCCCCGCACATCTCCCCTAAACTTTCCCCCTCTCACCTTGAACCTGTGCCCCCTTGTAATTGAGCCTTCCACCCTGTGAATAAGCTTCCGACTATTCAACCTGTCTATATCTCTCGTAATTTTGTGATGTGGAGATGCCGGCGTTGGACTGGGGTGGGCACAGTAAGAAGTCTGACAACACCAGCTCAAAGTCCAACAGGTTTATTTTGAATCACCAGCGTTCTGAAAGCTAGTGATTCAAAACAAACCTGTTGGACTTTAACCTGGTGTTGTAAGACTTCTTACTGTAATTTCATAGACTTCAATCAGGTCTCCCCTCAGCCACTGTCTTTCCAACGAAAACAATTCGAGTTTATTTAACTTCTCATCATCGCGAACACCCCCCAGACCAGGCAACATCCTGGTAAACCGTCTTTGTACTCTCTCCAAAGTATCCATGTCCTTCTGGTACGACCATAATTGCACGCATTATTCCACATTTGGCCTCAGTAAAGGTTTATACAACTGTAACATGGGCTCATTTAGCTCATTGGGCTAAATCGCTGGCTTTTAAAGCAGACCAAGCAGGCCAGCAGCACGGTTCGATTCCCGTACCAGCCTCCCCGGACAGGCGCCGGAATGTGGCGACTAGGGCCTTTTCACAGTAACTTCATTGAAGCCTACTCGTGACAATAAGCGGTTTTCATTTTTCATTTTTCAACATGACCTGCCAACTCTTGTACTCAATACCCCGGTTGATGAAAGGAAGCAGTAGGTAGACCTCCAATGGCGGTCATGGAGTGAGTGGTCACACATTTGATGGTGGATTTTTTTCGGTCCTTCCCCACCCGAATTGTGTGGTGTTCGATGACAAAAGGTGCATCGAGGGAATGTGATTCTCCTCTGGTGGGACTGGTTTATGGCTCACCGGACAAGGAGTGCAACGAGAAAGAGGCAGCAACCTGAGCAGGTGGAGCGACACAGCAGAAGATGGCAGTGAGTAAGGGGGGCAGCGCTGCCCGCCCAGTGGTCTCGGGGGCAGCTGGTGGCATTCCTCAACAGCAAGTTCCAGCAGTACGGGAAGGAGGCCTTGCAAGACTTGGCCAAGGTGGTGGAGCCTCTTAGGGCGAGGATTGAGCGCACGGAGCAGAGGGAGGAGACACAGGGTCTGGCGATCCAAAAGGTGGAGGAGACGGTGGGGGAGCACGAGGATGGGTTTGCCTCGCTGGAGATGGGGATGGTGATGAACAGTCAGTAAAGGCTGATGGAGAGGTTGGAGGATCTTGAGAACAACTCCAGGAGGCAAAATCTCTGGATCGTGGGGATGCCTGAGGGTATTGAAGGTGCGTAGGCTGCCTGGCAAACATACTGGAGAGATTGATGGGGGTTGGGGGGGGGGGGGGGGGGGGGGGGGGGGGGGGGGGGAGGTGGGGGCTTTGACCATCCTCTCAATGTCGACCAAGCGCATATGGTGCTGAGGGGGAGGCCGCAGGTGGGGGAGCTGCCGAGAGCGGTGGTGGTGACGCTGCATCGTTTCCACGACAAGGAGAGGATTGTGAGGTGGGCGAGGAGTGTTCCTGGGAGGAGAACGAGCTGCGTATTGATCAGGACCCGGGAGCGGACCTGGCCAAGCAGAGAGACAGGTACAGCAGGCTCAATGCCTGCCCTCTACAAGGAGAGGGTGAAGTTTAGGATGTTGTATCCCGCTCGTCTGTGGGTTACGCACCACAACCAAGAGTTTTATGTTGAGAAGCAGCAGTGGGTAGAGAAAGGATGGTTACAACAGGAAAAAGAAAATGTGATGAGCCTTTTTTTATACCCAGTTTGAGCTGGACCCCAAGCAGTGATTTGCAATGGTTTCACATGAATTCCACGCTGGTTTAATTTCTTATTGTGTAGTTAAGTTTGCAGAGCTTTACCCATTTTATCTTTTTATTTCCTTTTAGGATCAGGATTCGGGCAGTGAATGGAATCGGCGCTGGGCCCTTCAGCCAGGCGGTGAAAGCCAAGACAAGACCCCTGCCGCCAGCTCCTCCCAGACTAGAGTGCGCTGCCTCGGGCCCTCAGAGCCTCAAGCTCAAGTGGGGGGACAGCAACAGCAACAAAGTACTAACCACCGACATTGAAACTGTCTATGTGCTTCAGATGGAGGAACGGGGTGGAAAGTGAGTACAACTGGTGTTTGAAAGATCACAGGGGGATCTAATTGAGGTTTCCTGGGGCCAATATTTACCCCTCACCCAACATCTCTGACCAACGGATCATCGGGTCATTTAACTCATTCCTGTCTGTGGAATCTCGCTGTGCGAAAATTGGATGCTGCATTTCCGACATAATAACAATGAGTGTGCTGCAAAATCACGGGATTAGCTGGAGATTAGTTGTACTTTTCTTTGTTCTTTAGTGCAGGAGATTTTAGTTTAGACGGGCAGCATGGTCGGTGCAGGCTTGGAGGGCCGAAGGGCCTGTTCCTGTGCTGTACTTTTCTTTGTCCTTGTTCTCTGAAAGAACTTCGGGACATGCTGAGATTACGAAAGGAGCAGCAGAAATGGAAATCTTTTGACCATTTCTTTTGCCCGTTCATTTGGATACTTCTGAAGGTTCCTCCTGACAGCTCCTTAGGCAGTTCCAGTGAGGTTATGCACTTTTTACGCACATTCATATCCCCTTTTAACAACTCCAAAGACCTTTCCTAAAGGTGCCCCAGGACTATATCCAATGGGGTAATCTCTCTTTTCAAAAGGGTTACCCCACCTCACCAAAGGCCTCCACAAAGTGTAGACCTGCTCCTCCCAGGAATAATCTGCCCACATCGTGCTTCCCACTCCTGGCTGATGACAGTAAGATATGGCTGGAGGCAGCTGCCTCGATGAAACACATATGCACAAATCCTGACCCAGGCCCATTCCTACCCCCGCACAAGATGCGAGGTGCTGTACTCGCTGCAGGATTTTCTGGAGTCTGGAGAGGCTGCCCCAACTTAGGAGTAATTGCAGAGGATGGGGAGATGATGCATTCCATCGCAATTGAACCGGTCATGTCGGGAATGGAGCGCGTGCCACCTCCATTCACTGGAGGGTGACTCTCTTACCCATGAGGGAAAGTGAAAGATTTCCATCAGGCCTTTCAAACTCTTATAGGGAGGGATTCTCCCCTACCCGGCGGGGCGGGGGGTCCCGGCGTGACAGAGTGGCGTGAACCACTCCGGCGTCGGGCCGCCCCAAAGGTGCGGAATCCTCCGCACCTTCGGGCTACGCCGGTGCCGGAGTAGTTTGTGCCGCACCGGCCGGTGGGGAAGGGGCTTGATGCCACGCCAACCGGCGCCGAAGGGCCTCCGCCGGCCGGCGCGAGTTGGCGCATGTGCGGGAGCGCCAGCGTGTGCTGGCGTTGTCCCAACGCATGCGCAGGTGGGATCGTTTCCGCCTCGGCCATGGCGGAGGGCCACAGCAGCCGACACGGAGGAATAGAGTGCCCCCACGGCACAGGCCCGCCCTTGGATCAGTGGGCCCCGATCGCGTGGGGGCACCTCCCGGGGCCAGATCCCCCCTTCCCGAGGACCCCAGAGGCCACCCGTGCCACCAGGTCCCGCTGGTAAGGACCTACTCTAATTTACACCGGCGGGACCGGCAAACACTGGGTGGCCACTCGGCCCATCGCAGGCTGGAGAATCACCGGGAGGGGGGGAGGTGGGGCTGCCAGCGGCCGCCGACCGGCGCAGCGTGATTCCCGCCCCCGCCAACTCCCCGGCGCCGGAGAATTCGGCAGCCGGCGGGGGCGGGATTCACGCCACCCCCCAGCGATTCTCCGACCCAACGAGGGGGGGGGGGTCGGAGAGTCCCGCTCAAGATGTCCCAAAAGCTTTGCCGACAGTGAGATGCTTTTGATCTGCTTTTGCCAGATTTATGTAGGAAATGGACAGTGTTGGGGTGGTTTGATTCTGATTGCAGCTTTGAGTGGGAAAGTTGTCTTGTTTCTTTTGAATACTGACTTCTGCGAGAGTTCATCTATTTCACTTGAATGAATTCCTTTCAAACACAGTTTGTCTTCACAAACCCAAACTGGGACAAATTAATTGTTGCGAAGTGAGCCTTTTGTTGAAGAGTAGCAATTTACTCAGAAAAATCTATTTGTTAGAACACCGTGATTTGACTTTAATTGATTTCTGGGAACAGTCGGCACAGTGAACGGCTAGTTCAGCATTCCGTACAGGATCACTTACAAATGATATTGACGTAAAAAACACAGGAGCAATTTGAGCAATCAACTGCACACTTTAGCCCGAGATTGAACGGGAAGACGTGCACAAGGTCCTCTTGTCTGTGCAGGCCATTTGCTGATAGTTGTTTGAGGGCTGGGGCTGTCAGCCTTCATTGTTAACCAGCTCCAGTATAATTAAGCTCTGAAAGAGATTGTTCCTTTCTGCTTCCCCCCCCCCCCCCCCCCCCGCCCCCGCCCCCGCTACCTTTTCGTGACTTATTTCCCTGGTCGTTTACAATCCTTCCCACACAGTGATTACGTCCAGGGAAACAACTTGCATTTCTCTATGCATATAAAACTATGCTTTAACATAGCAAAAATGATCACAATGGGTAGAGTGCTGATATGTTTGAGCACAAGGGTCTTTGATCAGTCACTTGGGTATCTCAAACCAAACACAGAGCTGGAGACCCTGCCATGGCAGACCATCATACCAGCCTTCACCGAGTCTCCGAGCTGGCGCTGCATTTCCATCGTGTCTCATTTTTCTAGGCATTTCGGATCTGACCAGTAGAAGTTATATCCCCCCCCCCCCCCCCCGCCGGCTGTGCGCACTGACGACCTTTCACATTGAGCTTAGAGAGGAGATGGTTTGGTCAGACTGTGGGGCACAGCTAAGAGAACCTCCCCAGGTTCCACGTGTGGCTGGTGCTGAGTTACCTGGTCAAAGGTGGGGGGTGACACTCGGGTGCTCGGTGCTATTGGATAGGGGAGAGTGGGATATCAGCCAGGGTTCCAGCTCCTGATCCCTATCCATTGAGTCTTGTTGGTGTGTCCGGGCAAGTATGCATGTGCATGCATATAAATCCAAACATTGTGAGGGCATGGGGGCATGGCCGTGCATATATGCCTTTGTGTGTGTGCCTGTGTACATCAGTGTGTATGTGTAAGTGTGCGTGTATGTCTGTGTGTGTGTGTGTATGACTGTGACTATGGTGGTGGAGGGTTTGAATGTTTGTAAATGAGGTGCCAATCAAGCGGGGCTGCTTTGTCCTGGACGATGTTGAGCTTCTTGAGTGTTGTTGGAGCTGCACTCATCCAGGCAAGTGGAGAGTATTCCATTACACTCCTGACTTGTGCCTTGTAGATGGTGGACAGGCTTTGGGAGGGTCAGGAGGTGATTAATTCGCTGTAGGATTCCCAGCCTTTGACCTCTCTTGTCGCCACAGTATTAATATGGTTAGTCCAGTTCAGTTTCTGGTCAATGGTAAGCCCCCAGGATGTTGATAGTGAGGGGAGTGAGGGGGTTCAGCGATGGTAATGTCATTGAATGTCAAGGGGCGCTGGTTTGATTCTGTCTTATGTGTGGCATGAATGTAACTTGCTACTTGTCAACCCAATCCTGGATATTGTCCAGGTCTTGCTGCATTTCGACATGGGCTGCTTCATTATCTGAGGAGTCACGAATCGGGCTGAACATTGTGCAGTCATCCGCAAACATCCCCACTTCTGACCTTATGATGGAAGGCAGGTCATTGATGAAGCAGCAGATGGTGGTTGGGCCGTGGACACTACTCTGAGGAACTCCTGCAGTGATACCTCGGGACTGAGATGATTGACCTCCAACAATCACAACCATTTTCCTTTGTGCCAGGTATGACTCCAACCAGCAGAGAGTTTTCCACCTGATTCCTATTGACCTAGCTTTGCCAGGGCTTCTTGATGTCAAGTTAAGTTTCTTCTTTGTAGACTGTTAGCCAGAGGCCCTGGAGCTGTGTATAGAGCTCACACCAGCACTGCTATGTCCTGCCCTGGACTCTCCTGTTCAGCTCTCTCCAGCACATTCAGGTGTGAGATCCTGCAGTAGGTACTCTGACTATTTGTGTTTCTGGCTGTCTCTTTCTTATGAGAAACTGGTTCATCTTCACAGTCCTCTTCCCTTGCTTGACATCAAGTGTACATGCAGGGCAAGTGACCTGCTCTCTGCTGCTGCTTGTAGCCGGAGGACTGCATTGGCCTCATTTAAAACCGGTAGCTGCTGCCATCCAGAGTCCGGAGAATTGCCGGGGGGGGGGGGGGGGGCTGTTGGGCTCTTCTCCCACGACCAGGACCACCGTGGGAACTGTTGCTCGTTTTGGGTGAGTGTGCTTAACACTCACTTGGCTCTGTTTCACGTTCTAAGCTCTGGAGTCGCCAGGTGCCGTACAGACACCGTCACAAGTATCAAGGTCAAGTTCAAAGCAATAAAGCTGTACACCAATTAGTAAGTCCAAAACAATTAGAGTTTATTATAACACAATTATAATAACACTCACGCACACGCTAAAGATTAAACTTACTTCTACCACTAAACAACTAATACTTAGCTAAGAAGGAACTGCGAGGTCAGGGAACAAGGCCTTTGTTCTGGTCTGGTCTGCAGGCTTCGGATCACTATCAGTCGGCAAGGGTGTCAGTAATGCCGGTTTCAGGTAGCGGTCGTCGTTAGGCACTTACTTATTGGCGGCTGCTGCTCGACGGCTGATGTAGAAGACAGGGGTCTGGAGGCTGGAGTCGGAGGCCGGAGACAGGAGACTGAACCATGTGTGGGACCTCTCTTTTATAGGTCCCAGGGGGTCCGCGCCCCTTTGGGCGGGCTTCCTCACCTGCTGGGGATCGATTGGGCCTCTTCCCAATCGATATGGTTTGAACCCCCCAATCCTAGGGCTGTTCCTTGATCGCTGGGGCGGGTCTTAGGACTTATTGTCCTGGGCTTCACTGGCTCCACTGTGTCTGGTCTGCTACAGAATGTATCGATTGATACTTAATTTGTGTCCATTGTACCTGGGACTGGCCCGGTATCACCTCATTAATATGCTAACGGCTTTCCATTTACAACGCTGCCTGATCTCTGCAGCTGTCGGGAAACTGGTTTCTGCAATTGTCTCAATGCATAATTGCTTCTGCAAGCTGTTTGCTCTTTAACATGTCCGTTTTCCCTACACTCTTTGCAGTCTTCCATTTTGTGTTCGTTAATGGCCAGCTTAGATGGCTACAGAACGCAGCGACCGATCATTCAGCGACCCTCCCGACAGCCGCCCATGGGTCGTGACCTGCACTTTGAAAAACCTTGGGCGGGATTCTCCGACCAACCCCCCCCCCCGCCCCCCTCACCCCCCCTCCCCACCCCCACGGCCAGGTTGGAGAATCACCATGGGGGGGGGGCGGCATGAAACCCGCCTCCAACGCCGGCTGCCGAATTCTCCGGCGCCGGTTTTCAGGCTGGAGCGGGGATCACGTCGCGCCGGTCGGGGGCCGTTGGCAGCGCCACCCCCCCCCGGCAATTCTCCAGGCCCCGATAGGCTGAGCGGCCGCCCGTTTCCGGCCTGTCCCGCCGGCGTGAAATGGACATGGTCCATCCTGGCGGAACCTGACTTGTCAGCCGTCTAGCAGGGTCCTCGGGAGGGGTGCGGGGGGTTCCGGCCCCGTGGGGTGGCCTGGCCCACGATCGGGGCTCACCGATCTGCGGGCGGGACTGTGTCGTGGGGGCACTCTTTCCCTCCACGCCGGCCTCGTGTCGGGCTCCGCCATGGCCGACACGGAGAAGAAACCCCCTGCACATGCGCAGGAAACACGGCGATGGTTCTGCGCATGCGCCAACTAGCGCCGGCCCACGGCAGCCCTTCGGTGCCGGATGGCGTGGCACGAACCTCTCCGCCGCCGGCCTAGCCCCCGGAGGTGTGGAGGATTCCGCAACGTCCAGGTGGCCCAACGCCGGAGTTGTTCACACTGCTCTTGGAGCCGGCGTCAGGCCATCGCGCCAAGTGCGGGGTGGGGGGGGGGGGTGGCGCTGCCAACGGCCCCCGACCGGCGCGACGTGATCCCCGCTCCAGCCTGAAAACCGGCGCCGGAGAATTCGGCAGCCGGCGTTGGAGGCGGGGTTCACGCCCCCCCCCCATGGTGATTCTCCAACCTGGCCATGGGGGTGGGGAGGGGGGTGGGGGGGTGGGGAGGGGGGGGTGGGGGTTGGTCGGAGAATCCCACCCAAGGTTTTTCAAAGTGCAGGTCACGACCCATGGGCGGGTGTCGGGAGGGTCGCTGAATGATCGGTCGCTGCGTTCTGTAGCCATCTAAGATGGCCATTAACGAACACAAATCCCGCCCCTTGATCTAGAAGGACAAGGGCAGCAGACACATGGGAAAACCATCACTTGAAAGTTCCCCTCCAAATCACTCACTATCCTGACTTGTAAATTTATCCATCACTGTCACTGGGTCAAAACCCTGCAACTCCCTCCCTAACAGCACCGTGGGTGCACCTGCACCGCAGGGACAGCAGCGGCTCAAGAAGGCGGCTCACCGCACGCCACCTTCTGGTGGGCAACTCGGGATGGGCAAAAAATGCCGGCCATGTGCACAGCCCATGAAATGAATTTTTTTTTAGAAAATGATGAACGCGTTGCTGTTTGTGGGAGCTTGCTGTCCGTAAATGGGGTGCTGCACACTACAGCAGTGACAATATTTGGTTGGCTCTAAGGTGTGGTGAGGTTGTGAAAGGCACTATAGAAATGCATATTCTATCCTCGCTCCCGGAGAGGATGTGGAGAGCAGCCGTGGGAACGCCACAATCCCATTATCCCGATTTCCATCTATCCAATACCGAGCATCGTTCTCTGGTTCCATCTGAAAAATAAAGCCTGTCGTTAATATCTTCCAGAACATTGAGCTGATGGGGGAGGGGAGGGGAGGGGGGGGGGGGGGGGTGGGCAGGGGGAGGGGAGGGGGGGAGGCGAGGTGGGGGGTGAGGGGAGGGGGGGAGGGGGGTGGGGGGGGGGGAGATTTCACACTGGACTCGGTGCTAACAATAAACAGCATTGCAACCTTCACCCTGAGAGTGAGCTCGATCTGCACATCGGCTTCTCATGTTGCTGCAGTTAAAATATAATCACTGACACATCAATCGTTCCTAACCAGGGTGAGATGAATAAATATCATTCCGCAATCAGAGACAGGTTATTACTCCCAGCACAGCTGCATACGTGTTTTTTTTTCTGCTTCCAGAGAATATCTGATTGATTATTTTTGTGTTTGTCTTTTTGTCGGTATCCGTGATGCGCAGGGCAATGGTATTTGGTGAATGACGGGTTACGGAGAGACTGTGTTTATCAGTTTATGCTCTTGGTGAAGTCTCCTGTCCACTTTCTGATCATGTTTCCCCCCCCCTGTCCCTGGGGCACCATCAGAGGAAACTGCCCTCCTACCCAAAGTCTCGCTTTGAACAGCCCCTTGTTGACACCATTTTGGTGTTTGTACCTTGCTGAAGGTCTGCTGCAGAAAGCCAATATCAGAGGTTCGGATTAAGGCAGTGCGTCCTTTCCCAAGGACAGTTGGAGGGAGGCATCCTCCCCTTCAAATATTCTCCCTCCATCCCATCCTGTTCTTCTTCCACTCTCCCTGCTTCCTACACACTTTGTCCTCAATCCTTCCATTCCCTAAGAAATAGGAACAGGAGGAGGCCATTCGGCCCTTAGAGCCTGCTGCACCGTTTAATAAGGTCATGGCTGATTTCAGTCCACTTTCCTGAATTTTTACAGGGGCTGGTCTAGCACAGTGGGCTAAATCGCTGGCTTGTAATGCAGAGCATAGCCAGCAGCGCGGGTTCAATTCCCGTACCAGCCTCCGCGAACACGCGCCAGAATGTGGCGACTAGGAGCTTTTCACAGTAACTTCACTGAAACCTACTTGTGGCAATAAGTGATTATTATTATTCCTCATCCCTCGTTTCCTCCTCCTAACCTTTCATCCCACTTCTTCCCTTCTCAGCTTCCTTTTTTATTTATCTTTCCATTTCGCAACCTCTTGCCCCCGCCGCCCCATCACAATCCCACCACCAGTTCCACTCTCTTCATCGCCATTTCACCTACTCCCTCTCTTAACCTTCCTTCTCTCTCAATTTCAATCACACTTCTGTCAACCCGGCCTCTTTGAACCACTTTTTTGTTCAACTCTCCCCCTCTCAAGCCTCCTTACAGCATCCTCCTCCCTTCCAGGACCCCCATCCATCACCCCCACCCCAACTTCCTGGAGGCCCCTACTTACCTTCCCTGCCCTCTCCCACCCTTCAAACCTCCCCCCTCTACCCTCATTTCATGGGCATGGCCCTCCCTCGCCCCCTGACCCTTGGCAGTGCCACCCTGGCACTCAGGCAGCCTTGCACTGTGACCTTGGCACTCAGGCAGTGCTTCTGCCGGCTCGGAAGTGCCACCCAGAGACCTTGGCAGTGCCAAGGTGCCAACTGGACAGTGTCAAGGTGCCCACGTTACAGAGCGGGGCGGGGGGAGGAGAGCGCCTCCCTGCGCTAGGGAGAGACCCCCTGGGTGCCATTCCACCTGGCCCACTGATCGGCACCTGGATGCCGCCTCCCTGGGGAGGCCGGTGAATCGCGGGAAACCGGTGGATCCCGGGCCGACAGATCGTAAGTAGGTTTACGACTTACTTCCATGAGCATCATTCGGTCAAGTCCATTTGGTCCGGGTTTCCCACTCTGATACCTCGCGATGTGTCGGAGAATCCCGGGAGGTGTGCAGGCCGTCGGGGAGCTTGCTAGAGGCCCCTCCCGGAATCCTCCGACAGCGTTACGCCCAAGCGAGAGCCCAACGCCAGAGAGCCCTCAGTCTTTGCTTCCTAAATTCAACTTCTTAAAAAGAAAACTGAATTTGAATGAAGAAAGGTGAACCTGCCTTTCTCGCCAATTCTGTCTTCCTATTCTCCACCTTGCACACTCACATGGATTTTTGCAATTAAAGCCTCTCTCCAGGATAAGCTGTTATTATTGACCTTTTCTAACTATCAATAAATGTTGATATGACCCATTTGGATTCAGATCACAACTTAATTTTTGAAAATGAGACCATTGAAAAGATCAAATGCTCACTCTCTCTTGCTCATCTCTTATCCTTTACTCTTTCTTTCGCTCACTCATGTCTTCTCCCCTTCATTCATTCATCCCGTATCCCCTTTCTCTCTCATCCTTGAACCCCTCTTCCTCTATCCCTCACTCCCTCGATCAATTTAATCATTTACTGAAGTTCAGAAAATATAAAAACAAAAGCTGTAATGGATGTAGAATTAGGATCAGCCATTTCTCTTCACACTTTTTTGCAAAGACACAACCTCTTTTTTTTTTAAACTCAGCATGAACTTTGAAATTTATCTTCTTGTTTTCCAAAATTATTGGAAGATGAAAGACATTGGGCGGAATTCTCCGCTCCCGTGATAAATCGGGAAGGCCGTCGTGAACTCGGCCGAGTTTCACGACGGCCTCGGAGGCCGCTCCTCTCACCTTATTCACCCCCACCCGGGGGCTAGGAGCGGCGCTCCGTAACTCTCGGCCGCCGGGCCTTGCGTCAAGGCGGCACGCCGAGAATGACGCGACGGCGGCGCCTAAGTGACGTCAGCCGCGCATGCGCAGGTTAGGCGGCTCCAACCCGCGCATGCGCGGCTGACGTCACGACGGCTGGCGGCTCAAACCCGCGCATGCGCGGTTGCCGTCTTCCCCTCCGCTGCCCCGCAAGACGTGGCGGCTTGATCTTGCGGGGCGGCGGAGGGGAAAGAGTGTGTCGCCTTGAGACGCCAGCCCGACGATCGGTGGGCACCGATCGCGGGCCAATCCCCTCCTGAGCACGGCCGTGGTGCTCAATCCTCTCTCCGCCCCCCACAAGCCACAAACTAACCTTTGGTGCGCTGTTCACGCCGGCAGCGACCAGGTGTGGTTGCCGCCATCGTGAAACGGTCGCGAACGGCAGGCTGCTCGGCCTATCCGGGTTGGAGAATCGCCGCTCGCCGTTTTTCGCCGAGCGGGGGGTGGGAGAATCGCGGGGGGCGCCAGGGGGGCGGTCGTAAGTCGCCCGGCCCTCCTGCGATTCTCCCACCCGGCGTGGGGAGCGGAGAATCGCGCCCATTGCATCTTGGCATTTGACTGAATGGCACTGGGAGGTTATGCTCAGATACAGTGGGTACGGTTGCTGAGAAAGCCTATGGTCACTCTCTCCACCATCTTGTCGCCAGCTTGGCTCCTCTCAGCCTGCGCATAACTGCAGCCGGTATTGTGGGCGTTACCACTGCACTTCAGGAAGTGGTTAAAACTGCATACGTCCACGATGGCTCATGTTGTAGCCTCTAGGAAGCTGGCACGGTGCTGGACAAACAACAAGCTCACTTGTGTGACTTGGCAGGCAATTGTGATGAGGCGCAGTACGTTACGTTGGTACAGGCGCTCTGCGCAGAGTATCAGATCAACCTGATTAAGGTTGGTGACAACAAAAAGCTTGTTGAATGGGTGGTGAATGGTGAATGGGTAAGCCTGTGCAAAATAGACCGAGACAGAAAACCTCACAAGGTTGTAGGCTGCAGCTGCGTTGTTGTCAAGGATCATGGCAAAAACTCACAAGCCAAGGATGGCATTGACAACTATTTCAGAGGAAAATGAAGAGTTTCATCAATTAAAATAAAGACCTACGGTATACTTACCTTTATTAGCCGAGGAAGATAGTTTAAGAGCAGGGAGGTTATGCTGGAACTGTATAAAACATTGGTTGAGCCATTGCTAGAATATTGGGGGCGATTCTCCAAAATGGAGACCAAGTATTTGTGCCGTTGTGAACGCCGTCGCGTTTCACGACGGTGCGAAACGGGCACGGGGACGACCGATTCTGTCCCCCACAGGGGTCCAGCACAGCACTGGAGCGGTTCACGCCGCTCTAGCCTCCCTTCCCGGCGCCAAATGGGCACCACGCCAACCCGCGCATGCGCGGGGGACTTCTTCAGCGCGCCAGCCCCAATACAACATGCTGTCGGGGGTCAGGGGCCGGCCGCGCAACAAGGTGGGCCCGGTGGGGGGAGAGGCCGGCCCGCCGATCGGTGGGCCCCGATCGCAGGCCAGACCCCATCGGAGGGCCCCCCCCCCCCCTCCCCCCGGTGAAGGAGCGCTTTTCCCCGCCCCACAGCCCCCCCCCCCCCCCGCCCCCCACCCGACCCATCACGCAGAGTTCCCTCCAGCAGCGACCGGGGTGAACGGCGGCAGCGGGACTCTGCCGTATCCGCGCGGCCGCTCGGCCCATCCGGGCCAGAGATTCCGCGGCCGGCGCCACTTCAAACGCTCCGGCGCAAATGGCGCCAATTCTCCGCACCCCAGAGAATCGCACGCCAGCGCCGGGGTGTCGTGCCGGGGTTGCGGCGATTCTCCGGCCCGGCGCGGGGCTCGGAGAATCGCGCCCATTATGCGCAGTTCTGGAATCCACATTATAGGTGGGATGTGACGGCACTGAAACGGGTGTAGGGGATATTTACCAGGATCTTGCCTGGGCTGGAGGGTGTTCATTGTGAAGAGCGATTGGACAAACTTGGAACAGAGGAGACTGAGGGGGGGTGGGGGTGGGGCCGGGGGGGGGGGGGGGGGGGGGGGGGACATGATTGAGATTTTAAAAAATGATGAGGGGCTTAGATAGACAGGAACAAACATCTCCCTTGGTGGAGGGTCAATGACCAGGGGGCAGAGATTGAAAGTAGGGAGCAGGAGGTTCAGAGGGGATGTGAGAAACAACTTTTTCACCCTGAGGGTGGTGGGAGTTTGGTACTCGTTGCCTGAAAGGGTGGCGGAGGCACATTTACGATGTATTTCGATGAGCACTTGCAAGCCCAGGGCAGACAAGGCTATGGACCAAGTGTTGGAAAATGGGATTAGAATGGTTAGGTGGTGATTGTTTTTGACTGGCACAGAGGGGATGGGCCAAATGGCCTTTTCTGTGCAAAAGAACAAAGGAAAATACAGCACAGGAACAGGCCCTTCGGCCCTCCAAGCCTGCACCGATCACGTGAACTATCTAGACCAACTGCCTGTATCTTTCTACACCCCGCCTGTTCATGTGCCTACCCAGATAAGTCTTCAAGGTCGCTAACCTATCTACCTCAACCACCTCACTTGGCAATACATTCCAGGCCACCACCACCCTCTAAATAAAATACTTCCCCTGCATATCTGCACTGAACCTTTCCCCCCTCACCTTGAACTTGTGCCCCCTTGTAATTGTCATTTCCACCCTGGGAAAAAGCCAACTGTTCACCCTATCTATACCCCTAATAATTTTATAAACTTCTATCAGGTCGCCCCTCAACCTCCATCTCTCTCGGGAGATCACTCCCAGTTTATTCAATCTCTCCACATAGCTAATACCCTTCGTACCAGGCAACATTCTGGGAAACCTTTTCTGTACTCTCTCCAAAGCCTCCACATCCTCCTGGTACTGGTTTAGCTTAAACCAGGGGCTGGTTTAGCACAGTGGGCTAAACAGCTCACTTGTAACGCAGAACAAGGCCAGCAGCGCGGGTTCAATTTCCGTACCAGCCTCCCCGAACAGGCGTCGGAATGTGGCGACTAGGGGCTTTTTACAGTCACTTAATTGAAGCCTACTTGTGACAATAAGCGATTATTATTATTATTATTAGTGCAGTGACTAGAATTGGACCGTGTAGGTTTAGCACAGTGGGCTAAACAGCTGGCTTGTAATGCAGAACAAGGCCAGCAGCGCGGGTTCAATTCCCGTACCGGCCTCCCCGAACAGGGACTTTTCACAGTAACTTCATTGAAGCCTACTTGTGACAATAAGCGATTATTATTATTAGTAACAGTAGTATTCCAAATGTGGCCTAACCAACGTTCTATATAATTGCAACATAATGTTTGAGCTTTTATACTCGATAGCCCGTCCTATGAAGGCAAGCATGCCATCTGCCTTCTTTGCCACCTGTGCCACCATTTTTAAGGATGCTGTATGATCCGATCGATGACTGCATATTCCAAATGGAGATTCCAGATGTGAACAAGAATAACGACTTGAAGCCCAGCCTTTTGGGAGGCGCAGAGACGTGCAGAAGATTTTCTTTTGAATAAAAGCTAACCAATTTTATAATTGTGTGGCATTGCGAAATCCATCTTTTTTCAAGTGAACGTTTTTCAACTTGTTTCAGCCCTTATTTTGGACATTAGAATTTACAGTTACTGAGAAAAAAAATACAGCTGGAAAAAAACAAAGGCTGCATTTTGAGAAAATGGTGGGAACCTGCTGGGAGGCGTGTGCAATTACCATGGGCCAACCCCAGAATTAATATGAACTTAGGAATTGTAACAGAAAAGTTAAAAGCAAGAAAGCATCAAAGACGTATCAACAGGAAGCTGGGTAGCAGCGAGGGGAAAGTTCAGGAAGCGTAATTTGAAATATGCCAATGCTATGTGGATGTTGCCATGGCGATTACTCTCTTCTCCCACTCACGTTATTTCTGTTTTTGCCTCCTCAGGTTTATTCCAATCTATCGAGGACCGAGCCACACATACAAGGTGCAGAGACTAACGGAGTCCACGGGTTACAGCTTCCGAATCCAGGCACTCAGTGACGCTGGGGAGGGGCCCTTCTCCGAGGTCCATGTGTTCAACACAACCAAACTAGTCCCCCCTGCCGCCAAAGGTCAGTCTCCGTCTTTATACAGCCAACAGTCTGGGACTCTTTTCTCCAGATAAGAAAAGGCTGGGCTGACACGGGCCTCCTTAATAATTGGAATGTGCTCGATAGGGCAAATGCAGGTCAAATGTTCCTTCGTTTTCGGGGGGAGGGGGGGGGGGGGGGGGGGGGGCTCTGAAGCTAGGGGCTGTCAACATAAAATAGTCACTGAAAAATGCAGCAAGGAATTCAGGAGCAACCTCCTTAACCGAGAGGGTGGTGAGGGTGTGGAACTGACCACCACAGGAAGTGGTTGAAAGGAGCAGTAAAGGACAATTTAAAGGTAGCGACAGAAACACAACAGGGTAAAGCAGCAGACGGCTATGTTGATAGGGTGAGCCGAACTAGAATGAGAGGAGGTTGGTGTGAGGAATGGACCAGTTGGGCCGAATGGCCTGTTTATCTGCTGTACATTCGATGTAATTAAGAACGGGCAGGTATTTTGGCAACTCAATGTAGAATGTGGCTGAATGTGAAATAATTGGGGTGAAGTCAAGTTTGGAATTTATTTAAGCGCCGTGGGGCTCAGCTGCTTATCGCCGGGATTTTTCGATCCGTTCGCCCTGCCCACTCTGCCAGTAAGAAGGGAGAATGTTGGTGCTCATCCAAAGTGGGAGCGGGATGAAGTTAAGGAGATTGGCCTTCTTTCTGTATAAGATAGACATGGAGTGCTTTGCTAAACTTGCTCTTCATTGCCAAGTAGCAAGGAGACCCTGCGGGCAACGCCCAAACCTTATGTGGCCATCCCTGTCCTGTTAATAAGAAATGTTGATGTATGATGGACGACTAATACAGCAGCTTGTCTTTTACCTTCAGCAAGTTTATTCTGCTCACAGCTCAGCAGAGATACAAGGTCCTCCCACCCCAACTGTTCCAGCTGTGTCCATTTACACTCTTTTGGAGGTTAAGCCAATAATTATCGCCTGTCTTTCATAAGGCAATTAGCTTGTAATTGCCAAAGCATGCACTTTAAAAAAAAATAATCTTTATTGTCACAAGTAGGCTTACATCAACACTGCAATGAAGTTACTGTGAAGGGCCCCTAGTCGCCACACTCTAGTTGCCTGTTCAGGTACAGAGAGGGAGAATTCAGAATGTCCCATTCACCTAACAAGCACATAGAATCATATCATAGAATTTACAGTGCAGAAGGAAGCCATTCGGCCCATCGAGCCTGCACCGGCCCTTGGAAAGAGCACCCTACCGGAGCCCACACCTCCACCCTATCCCTATAACCCCACCTAATTGTTTTTGGACACGAAGGGGCAATTTAGCACACGTAACCTGCTCATCTTTGGACTATGGAAGGAAACCAGAGCACCCGGAGGAAACTCACGCAGACACAGGGAGAACGTGCAGACTCCGCACAGACAGTGACCCAAGCCGGGAATCGAACCTGGGATCCTGGAGTTGTAAACCAACTGTGCTAACCACTGTGCAACCGTGCTGCCCACCAAATTGAATGTCAAATTCCAGCATGCGCCGTGGTGGGATTCGAACCCAGGCCCCCAGAGAATTACCCTGGGTCTCAGGATTACGAGCCCAGTGACAATATCACTGTGCCACTGCCACCCTGACCCTGTGAAGCAACAGTGCTACCCACTGAAGACCCGAGACTGTGTTCCTGTCCCTTGTGGAAACCCGGGATTGTGTTCCTGACTGTTTGGAGACCCAGGACTGTGTTCCTGTTTCTGTGGAGACCCGGGACTGTATTCCTGTCCCTGTGGAGACCCGGGACTGTATTCCTGTCCCTGTGGAGACCCGGGACTGTATTCCTGGCCCTGTGGAGACCCGGGACTGTATTCCTGGCCCTGTGGAGACCCGGGACTGTATTCCTGGCCCTGTGGAGACCCGGGACTGTATTCCTGGCCCTGTGGAGACCCGGGACTGTATTCCTGGCCCTGTGGAGACCCAGGACTGTATTCCTGGCCCTGTGGCGACCCGGGACTGTATTCCTGGCCCTGTGGAGACCCGGGACTGTATTCCTGGCCCTGTGGAGCCCGGGATCATGCTCTTGTCTCTGTGGAGACCCAGGTTGTGTTTCTGTCGCTGTGGAAACCCGGGACTCTGTTCCTGTCCGTGTGCAGACCCAGAACTGTGTTCCTGTCCCTGTGGAGACACGGGACTGTGTTCCTATCCATGTGGAGACCTGGGACTGTGTCCCTGACCATGTGGAGACCCGAGACTGTGTTCCTGACTGTGTGGAGACCCGGGACTGTGTTCCTGACCGTGTGGAGACCCGAGACTGTGTTCCTGACTGTGTGGAGACCCGGGACTGTGTTCCTGACCGTGTGGAGACCCGAGACTGTGTTCCTGACTGTGTGGAGACCCGGGACTGTGTTCCTGACTGTGTGGAGATCCGGGATTGTGTTCCTGACTGTGTGGAGATCCGGGACTGTGTTCCTGACCATGTGGAGATCCGGGACTGTGTTCCTGACTGTGTGGAGACCCGGGACTGTGCGCTCATAGCTGCCTCAGCCCTTTAGTTTAAGAGTAACCCCTTCTAGGTTGCAGACAGATGGCTTGGCAGAGCGAGACACCAAGAGTGACAGAGGCTGAGGGAGAAAGGAAATGTTGACTCTGTCAACCAGGGCTGGATTAGCCATAGGTTTGTAAACATGAAAGGCCAACATTTGAACAGACTGTACCCTGCCAATACCTGATACCTGCCACAGGTTCCTGAGTACACAATGTTCAGGGTTTAATTACCTGGCTGATTGCATTTGCCCAGGCCGCATTGTTATGGAAATCCCTCGCCCACAACTAGATTTACACAGCTTTGCAAATCTACAAAAACACTTTGAACAACAAACCCCACCTCCCCACCCCTCCTGCCCAAGCCCGCCTTTCAATCCCACCGACATCAGCAACAGGGTGAACCAAGTTGGTTTCTGAGAATAGTGTCAGCCATAGCTCAGCAGGAGACAACGTCTTTCCTCTGGGCCAGAAGGTTGTAGGTTCCAGTCCCACTCCGGTGACCCGCTGGTGCTCTGGGTTCTGTGCTGAGGGAGGGAGCAGCTGGTGGTGGTGGTGCCTTATTGATGATATGTTAAACCGAGGCCCCCATCTCAGATAGAAGTCAAGTATGGCACTAACGTGAGGGAGAGCAGGAGCGTTCTCCCCAGTGACCTGACCTATATACCCATCAATCAACGGCAAGGTGTTTCTGGGATCTTGCTGTGCTGCCATACCTTCGACTCTACCACAGCGACGGCTCCTCAAAAGTACCTCCATGCTCATGAGGCACAATGAAGCATTCTGAAATCATGAAAGGCGCTATACAAATGCAACTTTTCTCCTTCCCTGCAGAATGATGACGATGCTGGTGTTGGGCTAATGTCGCTGGCCGTGTGACCCGGCGATTCCGGGATCGTAGGTTCAAACCTCACCACAGCAGCTGGTGTAACAAAATACTGGAAAATATCTAAACAGAAACTCGTCATTGTCCTGGTGAAACTGTCATCCATTGTTTTGAAAAGCCGCCTCGTTCGTTACGATAATAATCTTTATTAGTGTCACAAGTAGGCTTACATTAATGCCCTTTAAAGATGGAAACCTGCCCTCCTGACCCGGTCTGGCCTACACGTGACTCCAGACCCACATTGCGATGTGGTTGGCTCTCACACGGCCCAGTGAGGCAGTCAGTTCAAGGGCAATTAAGGATGGTTAACAAATGCGGACCCAGCCAGCGGGAGCCGCACCCCAAGGAATATTTTAAGAACCGCCACTTTTTTCAGGAATACCTGTTATTCGAACCGGCACCGTCGATGCCAGCCTGCAAGCCGGGAGGTTCGGAGTGACCGTCCGGACTGACGTTCTGTGTTTTCTGTTTGTCTCAGCCCCTCGGGTCACTCAGTTGGAAGGAACCGCCTGCGAGGTCACGTGGGAAGGACTGCCCCCAATGAGAGGTGACCCAATGAGTTACATTCTCCAGGTCACTGTGGGCAGGGAGCTGGACTACAAACAGGTAAGGACGGTGTGTGTGTGTGTGTGTGTGTGTGTGTGGGGGGGGGGGGGGGGGGGGCTGGTGAGGGAAGGGGGGATTTCCTCAATTGTCTGGCAGCGCCCGCCAATAGCCACTCCAGGAAAGCGGGGGCTGGGGTGGGGGGGGGGGGGGGGGGGGGGGGCTGTTTGTCATTGAGCAACGGGAATGGTCCTGAATTCCCCTCAGGTTTGAGAGGTACCATTCACATCACTTCTCTTGAACACAATGTTACCTCGATTGGTGAGGTGGGCTGGGTTCTTCCGATACACATCGCCGAGTCGCCATTGGAAAGGGTGGAACCTAATGGACTTATTGTTGCTGAGATATTCCCTGATGACCATTGAAAGGGGTTTGCCTGTCCGGTGACCATTGAAGGGGCCACTACGGTACCACTTGAGGGCAGAGTTCCTCTGGTCATTGTTGATACTCTGACACCTAACTTCCAAATAAGCAGGGTCAATTTTGAAAGCCGTTAAAATTATTCTTAACAATATCTCATTTGGGGTAACTACAATTTTTAAAAATTCTTTCATTATAAACCCATAGAATCCCGACAGTGCCGAAGGAAGACATTGAGCCCATTGAATCTGTGCTAACCCTCTAAAAGAGCACTGTACCTCGACCCACTCCCTAACGCTGTGATGGAGCAGTGCTCATCGATGTTCCACCATGCCACCCTTGACCTGCTGATCATTATCCTTTTAAACATACAAAGAGTAGGAGACCATTCAGTCCCTCAATCCCGTTCTACTCAATGAGATCCTAGCTGACCTTTGCCACAACATTATTCACCTCTATCCTTTGATGGATCTCATCAAGCAAAAACATATCCATCCCAATCTTGAAATTTCCCCCAACTTGGGAACTCTTGCAGGAAGCTCTGGATATTGGATCCAGTTGGAATGTTCAAGAATGTGGTGGATACATTTTTCCTGGTGAAGGAAATGGAGGAATATGGAACTGAAGCATCGTAGGTAAACGACGTTCCGATGCAGACCAGCCGTGATCTAATTGAATGGTGGAACGGGCTCAAGGGGCTGAAAGGCCTCCTCCTGTTCCAAATGCTACTGGATGGGTTTGAATGCCCTGGGAGAAGAGCGAAAGGGGCAGGAAAGAGGAATTAACCTGTCATTCAGTGTTATGGTGGTCACCAGGTGGAACCCCAACCTTTCTTCTCCTGACACCGGAGATTGATCAGGGAAGCGTGATAGGAATAATATCGATGGATCGAATGGCCTGGTTCTATGCGATAATTATGAAGGGTTTTGATAGAGTAAATAGCGAGACACGGTTCATATTGGCGGAATGGCCGATACCTAGATGACACAAATTGAATGGGCGGAATTCTCCGCAGATGCGGAGAGTCGTGAAGGCTGCCGTGAAACTGGCCGTGTTTCACGGCAGCCTCCGCGCCCCCTCCCGGGACCCGATTCTGCTCCCCGGTCAGGGCTAGCAGCGGGGCCCCGTGAACCTCGGCATCGCGGGCTTAGCAAACTTCGCTAAGCCCGTGCGCCAAGGGTAACGGCGGCTGACGCGCACGATGACGTCAGCCGCGCATGCGCGGATTGGACGGCTCCAGCCCGCACATGCGCGGATGACGTCATCACGCATATGCGTGAATCCCGCGCATGCGCGGGCCGTTATGCCTCTCAGCGTGGTGCGGCCGTGCCAATCGGTGCCATGGTTCTCCAGAACGGCACTTTGCAGCCGTTTTCACGAACTGTGAGAGCAGGTGTGTTTGAGTTCGTGAAAACGGCCGTAAAGGCCTGGGAATTCGGCCCATCGGCCTGGGGAGAATCGCTGTTCGCCGTAAAAAAAACGGCGAGCAGCGATTCGTGTCGTGGGGCGGCCGTGGGGGATAATAGCGGGAGGGATAATTTAACAGAATGTTAAAATTAGAGCCAGACTGATAAGGGTTAAATCGGGAAGCACTTTCCACACATAGAGTAATGGAAATGTGGAACTCTCCCCATCGAAAGGCTTTGGGTGCTGGGTCGTGGGGGTCGATGGGGCCTTTCCAGATGGGGACCGATAGAATTTGGATAAATACCAGTTTTAAGGTGGGGCAAATGTGGGTACGTGGAGTTGGGATACACGTCAGCCACAATCTGAACAGAATGGCGAGGCTGGGTTGAGGGGCTGAATGGCCTGGTTCCTATTCCCTTGCGTGGAACTTACAGAAAACCTCCAGGAAAGGAGAAATGGATGGTTAAATCTGTTCCTTTCGCACAGACTCCAGACACACAAATCAAATCAGGAAACCAAAGAATCATCGACAGAGTATCTGAAATTCCTCAGCGTGCAGGACTCGGGATCCAAAGATCTATATGAGCCAGCAATGGCCCAGGGAGAGTGGACAGTATTTATGGTGTCCCTTGAGTGCACGCTGAACCTGTTGCTATGACGACAGCATCTGCATGAGGCCTTCATCACGTCAGAGCCTGTCTAGTAATAGTAAACAATGATTGGGAACAGGAAGCTACCCGAGGTTGTTGGCAAATGTTTCCTAGACGCTTAGGGGAAGAAAATGTCTGCTTGCTTGTTCCTAGATGTTATGAATGGGGAGGGGGGGGAGAGCGGAAGGGAGGTTACCACAGGTTGTTCAATATCCTCACCCAGTAGCTCGGAGAAACCAAATTGTCGGCCGTTATACTGTCTGAAACAAAAATCCTGCCTTTATTGGGGATAAGTTATTTTTTCTTCATCATCGAGGACCCTGGGGGCGGCACGGCGGCGCAGTGGTTAGCACTGCTGCCTCACAGCGCCAAGGTCCCAGATTTGGTCACTGTCCATGTGGAGTTTGCACATTCTCCCCGTGGGTTTCACCCCCACAACCTGCAGTGTAGGTGGACTGGCCACGCTAAATTGCCCCTTAATTGGGAATAAAAAGAATTGGCCACTCAAAATTTATATGAAAAGAATAATAATCTAGGGCTCTATTTAACGCCCAAAAACAGAGTCCCGTCCTGGGCGCATTGAGAACTGCCCCGCTATCAAACGAGACTCCGTCCTGGGCGCATTGAGAACTGCTCCGCTATCAAACGAGACTCCGTCCTGGGCGCATTGAGAACTGCTCCGCTATCAAACGAGACTCCGTCCTGGGCGCATTGAGAACTGCTCCACTATCAAACGAGACTCTGTTGGTTTTTTTGTTTCCTCAGCGAGGAACGCCCCACCAAAGCTGCACAAACTTCCGCCATTTTTAAATGCCACCCCGATCTCTCGATTTCCCTTGGACACCTCATCGCGGCTTCCAGACCCCCAATGCCCCAACTTACCTCTTACAGAGTCCTTGAGCCCCCCACCTTGCCCCACCTTCCTTAAGGGCAGGACACCCCCAGACCCGATCCCTGGCACGGGCAACCTGGCATCCAAGCGCCTTGGCGCTGCCAGCCTGGCAGTACCACCTGGACACCCTGGGTACCATACTGCCCAGAACCCGACCACCAGGGGGCCTCCGATGGCCTGGGAGACCATCCCAGGTGCCGTTACGCCTGGTCCATATTTGTGTGGAACAGTGTTAACCAGCTCCATGGCGAGGTCTCCCAGGCGCGGTGGGTGTTTGCTCCCGAGCCTTGGGAGAATCAGACGCCGATGGATGTAAGAGAGCCTAATGATTGGTTTCTATATATTAACCTGGACCTCGCCCAGCGAGGGCAATATCCAGATCACGAGATCTCGTCTGATATCACGAGGCGATCCGATCATTGTAAATCTCGCGAGAGGCCTCCAGAGAGATTTAACGATCTTGTTGCATCCCTGAGTCAGGCCCCTTGTTTTCTGGTACTCCTGCCTGCTCAAACCCAACGTGCTGACAGCACAGGCTCAAGCTAGCATTGAAAACCCTGACACCAAAACCCCTCAAACCTGGCTTGTCACCTCTGGTTGGATATATTCCTGGAGGTCTTATGACAAGGCCTCCCATTTACAACCATTACGCCCCCACCCACCCTCACCGCTGCCCCACATTGCTCCTGCCATTGGTCTACCCACATGTCAACTCTTGTGGTTCACCTTCCCGCAGCCAATTGGAAGGCAAATGGGCCCTTTGCTACCTGATTGGATGGTTCTGGTTCTTCGCTGTCTGTTGGCCTGGAGTCTGCAGGAATTGAAGATCATTCTCCAGCACACTGCTATATGCAACCCTGGAGTAGAATCATCGGGAGATTATTTCTTGTCATTTTCTTTGAACATTTCTCTTCACCCGATATACAAATATCGAAAATGTGGAAGAAAGGCCGTGTGACTGACAATCACACCCAATGGGGTAATGAGTCCTTTTCATAGAATTTACCGTGCTGAAGGAGGCCATTCAGCCCATCAAGTCTGCACCGGCTCTTGGAAGGAGCACCCTACCCAAGGTCCACACCTCCACCCTATCCCCATAACCCAGTAACACCACCCAACACTAAGGGCAATTTTGGACACTAAGGGCAATTTAGCATGGCCAATCCACCTAACCTGCACATCTTTGGACTGTGGGAGGAAACCGGAGCATCCGGAGGAAACCCACGCAGACACGGGGAGGATGTGCAGACAGTGACCCAAGCCGGAATCGAACCTGGGACCCTGGAGCTGTGAAGCAATTGTGCTATCCACAATGCTACCGTGCTGCCATTTGGCGATCCAATGTTAAGTCATCCTCTTGCCCATCCAGTAGGGATGCACTGCATCGCCTAACGGAAGTCGGATGACATGGTTCAGCCAGTTGAGCTACCTTTTACAGATTGTGGATGAAACTGGCAGCCGTTCTAAGCATTTACCTGTTACATTGTAAACAATAACGTTCATAAGGCATAGGAGCAGAATTAGGCCACTCGGCCCATCGAGTCTGCTCTGCCATTCAATCATGGCTGATATTTTCCTCATCCCCATTCTCCTGCCTTCTCCCCATAACCCCTCATCCCCTTATTAATCAAGAACCCATTCAGAACATTTAAACTCACAGCTTTTTAATGCCCCAATGATTTTTCTGCCTGGGATTTTGCTCGGAGCAGCATCCAGGAGATTAATCTTGACGTCATCAAGGCTAGTCATTGCCTCCCCCAATATTTTCAAATCAGCTCCTCAGGGCCAGGCCTCTTCCTGTGAAATTGGCCCCAAGGCAGTCCGTTGTTTGAATGAGGTGTTGCCAAACCACAAGGATTTCTCTGGGCTGTCCAGGAGGCGATGATGGGCTGAGATTCATGACCCTGATCATGAACCAGCTGGGATGTGGGAGTGCTTAACATCAGGCAAGGCTGCACTCAGATATTGAGCTGATGTTTCAAAGCAACACGGGGGTACATTAGGAGAGGTGAACACGGATTAGGTTCTGAGGAGCATCTGAAAGGGATAAAGAGGGATAGAGAGGTTGAAGGAAGAAATTCCAGAGCTTCGGGGCCCAGGCATCTGTGAAGCAGTCACTAAAGGCAGAGGGATGCAATATTGAAATTGGAGAAGCAGAGAGATGGTGGGGGGCAGGAGGAAGTTACTGAGATCGGCAGAGGTGAGACAATGAGGGGTTCGAAAACCAGGATGAAGCTAGTTAAAAAATAAATGACTTTGAAAACTGGTTATTATGGAGATGTGAGGATACTTCTGGGTTTATGTCAACTCTTTGAGAATGACATCACAGTTGGATCAAATTAACTAAAATTATATTTCAGTACAGTAATTTAATATTGAGATCCTTGCCCCAAGCTGTGGGATTTGGGTGTATGAATATTGCTTTCTGAACAAATGGCTGTTATTTAGAATATCCCATTCTGGCTCTAACTGTGCCGGAGTGTTTATTTGCTGTGCCGATGTATTGCACGGTGTCATTGGCCACTACACAAGTCTAGGGACGACATTAAACCACTGCCACTCCAAACCGGTTTCCTAACATCTCTCCGGAAAGGTCTGGCTCTAATTGCCTCCTTGCCCTGAGTTGCCCGACCAGGGGAGAACGTTCTCTGGGTTCCCATTTATGCCGCTTAATAGCTTGAAAATTCCAGTCAAATCCCCCCCCCTTTTAACTTTCTAAATTCCAGGCAATGCCACCCCAGTTTGTGCTCTTTGCCACTTTAAGGCGTGGAGTTTAGTTATTGTCATAATATGCACCCATGCACATCATGAGCTAAAAGCAGGCAGTGACAGACACCCAGGTGAGCCAATCAATATACAGAACAGAACACGACCAACCACAAGACAGGACACCAGAGGGGGACTCACACCTATAAAACTCACGAGGCATCGGCACTCCGCCTCTTTCCACTGGTGATCGCTATAGTGACAGTCAGGGTGTACAAATCATTCAACACCTCCAACAAGTGGATCAGAGCTAGCCTGGTCTAGATAGTTAGCTTTAGTTACTTAGGGGAGTAGAGAGTCAACCCACAGGCAGATGTGTGCTTCGTTACCAGAGTTCAATAAATCTTATATTGAACCAACGCCTTTGTTTGGTGCACACTTGATCAGTTAATTGCAGCGTGTGCAATCCGTGTTACCCCAGGGTGACCAACACGACAGTTATCACTCTGGTAAATCCTTCCTGCTCTGATAGCACATTTGTGCAATGAATGGACGTGTATATAGGTTTTTCTTTTCCATTTAGGTTCCGCGCCACCCCCCCACCCCCCCCCCCCCCCCCCCCCCCCCACTCATTATCTGCATCTACATGTATCACCAATACATGAATGTGTGTCAATCCTCCTGTTGCTGACTGCTCTGCCCATTCTGGCAATGGTTGACTATGCAGTAAAGTGCCCAGTGCTCCCAAGTCACAACTCCAAAGTAATTATGCATCCACTGTTAGGGAGAAGTGGTCTCGATAAGGTGAGCTCCTCATCCAATGTCCTGTCCATGACCAGACCACCCTCTTCCAGCTCTGTCACTTCTAGATTCCTGGTCAGACTTGCAGCTCCCTGGCTGTATAAACCTGTTGTTTAAAGATGCTGGACGGTTCACATCACATTCCTCTTGGTGTTAAATGAACAGGTTTGTTAAAATAATGGAGAGGGGAGCATGCAGGTACAATCTGTTGGAGGCCTGATCTGACATCACCCTTTCACAACAACTTGGCCGCCACTTAACTGTCCTCCAAGCCAGCTCCTCTCAAGGGCAGCTAGAGGTAGGGAGTAAACGCCAGCCTTGCCAGTCATGCCGACACTCCATGAATGACTTATGAGCACAAAGGTTGACAGCAACCTTGAGGTGCTTATCGGGCTGATTGTGTGTTTCCCAGTCCCTAACACTCCTTTTATTCAGAGTAAGTAAAGCAAGCAGCTCACAACAAGCCTCGGTAACAGGAGTTAAACAAAGAGCAAGTTCAGCATGAAGTGTCGATAAGTGATTATACTTTAATGATGTCCCATTTTACTCACAAAAGCCTAGAGAGAGAGAGATAGGTCCCAGTGTCACTGCAGTGATTATATTTGTCCCTTTTACGTCACTGGCAATTTTCAGCTGAGGGACACAGAATTGACAAGAAGCCTTTTGAGAAAATGTGAGAGCACTGGATTGGCCCTGTGAGTCAGTCCCTGTCATTGTCTGTACTGCACACCCTCGCTTCATCTCCGAGTGCAGGAGTGTTGTTGGACTGAATAAGCATTTCACACTCTGTACTCTCGATCAATGATGTGTCATCGCATTATGAAAGCTTGTTTGTGTCAAACCAGTAAATAATCGAGTGATTAACACATGTGCACCGGGGGGGGGGGGGGGGGGGGGGGGGGGGCGCGAGGAAGAGCATTTAGTGACAGGAAGCAGAGATAGTGGTTAATGGATGTTTTTCAGATTGGAGGAAGGTTTGTCGTGGTGTTCCCCAGGGGGGCCAGTGCTGTTGGGATCCTTGCTCTTCCTGATCTATTTCATTGACCGAGACTGTGGTGTTCAGGGCACAATTTCAAAATTTGCAGACGATACAAAGATTGGCAACATTGTCGACTGTGATGAGGATAGACTGGAACTTCAAGACAACTTAGACATGTTGGTGAATTGGGCAGAGAAGTGGCAGATGAGGTTCAATGCAGAGAAGTGTGAGGTGATTCATTTTGGCAGGATGAATATAGGGAGAGAATCTAAAATAAAAGGAAAAACTCTAAAGGAGGTGCAGGAACAGAGGGACCTCGGTGTACATGTACATAAGCCATTGGAAATGGTAGGGCACGGGCAGCATGGTGGCGCAATGGTTGGCACTACAGACTCATGGCACCGAGGACCCGGGTTCGATCCCGACCCCGGGTCACTGTCCGTGAGGAGTTTGCAAATTCTCCCCGTGTCTGCGTGGGTCCCACCCCCACAACCCAAAGATGTTCAGGGTTAGGCGGACTGGCCATGCTAAATTGCCCCTTAATTGGAAAAAAAAATGAATCGGGTACTTTAGATTTAAAAAAAAGAAAATGGCAGAGCATGTTGAGGGAGCAGTTGATAAAGTCCATAGTATCTTAATATTATTAATAGGAGCATTGAAGACAAGAGTGAGGAGATCAGATTGAACTTGTATAAGACTCTAGTCAGACCTCGCCTGGAGACTATGTCCAGTTCTGGGCGCCATACTTGAGGAAGAATGTGAAGGTGTTGGAGAAAATACAGAGGAGGTTCACGGGAATGATTCCAGGGATAAACAGCTGTAGCTATGAGGATAGATTGGAGAGACCGGGACTGATTTCCTCGGAGAAAATAAAAAAGGAGAGGAGACTTGATGAAGTTATTCAGGATCCTGAGGGGTATGGACATGGTAAATAGTGAGACAATGCTCCCACTCAAGAGAGCATCAGGAACTGGAGGGCCCAGATTCCAAATACTGGGCCAAAGGACTAAAAGTGATGTGAGGAGAGGGGGGGGGGGGAGTCTGCAACAAACTTCCTGAGAGGGTGTTGGAGGCAGCTTGGATCGAGGTATTCAAAAGGGGATTGTATTCATTTCGGAAAAGATTTGATTTGATTTATTATTGTCACATGCGTTAGTATACAGCGAAAAGTATTTTCTTGCATGCGGTACAAACAATGCATACCGTACATAGGGGAGGAAGGAGAGACTGGAGAATATAATGTTACAGTTATAGCAAGGTGTAGAGAAAAGATCAACTTAATACGAGGTAGGTCCATTCAAAAGTCTGATGGCAGTAGGGCTAAATCTGTAAGTAATTGAATTAGAACATTGTTAGAGAGTTTAAAAGAGTTAGAATGAAGTTTTAGAAGGGCAGCACGGTAGCACAGGTGATTAGCACTGTGGCTTCACAGCGCCAGGGTCCCAGGTTCGATTCCCCGCTGGGTCACTGTCTGTGTGGAGTCTGCACGTTCTCCCCGTGTCTGCGTGAGTTTCCTCCGGATGCTCCGGTTTCCTCCCACAGTCCAAAGATGTGCAGGTTAGGTGGATTGGCCATGCTAAATTGCCCTTAGTGACCAAAAAAGGTTAGGAGGGGTTATTGGGTTACGGGGATAGGGTGGAAATGAGGGCTTAAGTGGTTGGGTGCAGACTCGATGGGCCGATTGGCCTCCTTCTGCACTGTATGTTCTAAATAAAAACGAGAGTAAAAGATAGAATTAGAGGGTATGCTGGGCACAACTTGCAAGACGTTGCTTCACTCCGGCGCCATCTTGAAATGAAATTAAATGAAAATTGCTTCTTGTCACAAGTAGGCTTCAAATGAAGTTACTGTGAAAAGCCCCTCGTCGCCACATTCCGGCACCTGTTCGGGGAGGCTGGTACGGGAATTGAACCCGCGCTGCTGGCCTGCCTAGGTCTGCTTTAAAAACCAGCTATCTAGCCCTGTGCTAAACCAGCCCCAGATTTCCTGAAACCATCTTGGAGAATGGGCAAGGTCAGGGGATCAGACAGGAGAATGGGACAAGGTAGAATGCTCAATCAGAGAACCATTGCAGGCTTGACAGGCCCTGATAGCCTCCTTTTGCACAGTAAAGTACGGGCAGCACGGTAGCATGGTGGTTAGCATAAATGCATCACAGCTCCAGGGTCCTAGGTTCGATTCCCGGCTGGGTCACTGTCTGTGTGGAGTCTGCACGTCCTCCCCCTGTGTGCGTGGGTTTCCTCCGGGTGCTCCGGTTTCCTCCCACAGTCCAAAGATGTGCGGGTTAGGTGGATTGGCCATGCTAAATTGCCCGTAGTGTCCTAAAAAATAAGGTTTAGGGGGGGAGGGGACAAGGTCATTGAATTTGTTTTAGAATAGCTCTGGTACTCAGCACAGTCACCGCGGGTTTACTCGTCTCGTCCTTTTCTGTAATCTTCTCCGTTGTTTATGGTTTTCATTTCCCCGGCCCACCTCGCAGGTGTACAAGGGAGAGGACACTACATTCCAGATCTCAGGCCTGCAGACAAACACAGACTACCGCTTTCGGGTTTGCGCCTGCCGCCGTTGCCAGGACGTGTCGCAAGAGTTGACCGGACCCTTTAGCTCTTCCGTCATTTTCACACTACGGAGGAAGGAGACCCCTCCCGCCAGTGAACTGCGAGGCGCAGAAATGGCCAAAATGAGGAGTGCGATGCCCAGCGACGAACAGTTTGCTGCCCTGATCCTTGCCGGTTTCGCCAGTTTATCGATTTTCATCGCCTTTGTTTTACAATATTTCATCATGAAGTAACAGAGGACGAAGAAAGCAAAAAAAAAACATTACGCATATAATTCTTGAGGTATAAACTTAGCCAAGTACTAGTGCCAGCAAAAACCCATTTAAATATTCCTGTTCAACTTCTATTAATCGTCTTTTATTTTTAAGTTTGGTTGAAAAAAAAAATTTCCCTTTTCCTTTTTCCTTTGGTTCAGACCCTAGTTTGGGCGTCAGGAGATTTAACCAAAAGGGGGGGAAAAAGGGGGGGAAGCGAAATGAAAACCACACTGGCTCCTTTCTGCACCTTTTCCGGAACTTACTTTGACACTTTCACCGCATGTCATTAGATGGCCGCTCATTAAAGCTGGCTTGTCAGCTGGCTGAGGGAGCTGTGAATGAGTTAAAGTATTCTCCCAGCTGATGGTTCAGTTGCAGGTTTTAGCTATATATATAAAAATGTATATTTTTTAAAGAAATATTTACGCTGGGAGGGCGGGTAGGCTGAAGAGGAGAGAGAACAAGCTTCAGATTGTCCGGAATCACCTATTGGTCAGGAAGCTGGAAAATTGGGCTTGTTTATTTGACGTGGACGTGTCAACGGGAAATACAATGGGCGCCATATTTAGTTTAGCTGCAAAGGGGGGGGGGGGACGATGCCCCCAATCAGTCCGATGTTAGCACCTCAAATGTACCTGGCAATTTGCTGTAATTATTGCCAAGGCGGACCCCCCCCCCTTTGCCAAGCTTGTGTTCACTGCCTTCATGTGGACGTTAGAAGTGAGAGCTACAGCACAGCACCATGGCTCTGGTTGTGAGAGGTGGGCCCAGGTGGAGAGGGAGGGGCCCTGAAAGACAAGGCTGCAGCCTCCGAGCGACCACTGCACACCCGGGCACCACTCTGGGAGCCTGATTCCCCACCCACCCTCACCAACCACCCGCCTCCACAACCACCACCCACCATCAGGCCAGCCGGTACTTGCTGGCATTGCATTTACCAGCCCAACCGTCCGCCATTTTCCTGCTGTGAAGGTGCCTTATTGCACTCATCCAATCAGAATTCTCTTCCACTGCCCTTCCCAAATGTTGTAGCTCTAACACTTGCTCCCTTCTCCATTTGTGCCTTTAGTCACCGCCCTGAGACACTGCCAAATTCAACACTGCCATTCAACAGGGAGCAGGCGTGGACTTATTTCCCAAATTTTTTAACCCCCCCCCCCCTCCCTTTTCATTTCGTCCTTTCCCACTTTCGAACTGCCAGTGCGTTGCTTTAAAGCTTATCTCCCTCCCCTGGTGTAACGCTTACGCGCTGCAATCCACAAGTTTCCAGGTCAAGTCCCAGTTAGAAATGGGTCAACTGGGACAGGTGCTACAATGGGCCTCAGTGCCTCTGGAGTTTCGGGAGGGGAGGGGAATATCAAGCAATGGGATGAGTTGGGACAGGTGGAAGGGCTCCTCCATCCACTCACGGTGCCAGTGGGCCTGGTCAAGTGGTAATTTCACATGACGGCAAAATGTGCCCTCCTGTGACTCCCCTTTGGGTTGAACAGCCGGCTGATAGGCAGCTGTCTCGACCCCTGCGTAGAGAATTCTTGCTTGGATGAGTATACTGGAGATCGTCTATTGGTACTTCAACAAAGGTCAGTGGGGGGGGGGGGGGGGGGGGGGACAAATACCTCAATTTCCTGTTTATGTTCTCATGTAACTGCGAGAATTGAAGGCTAAAATCTCCAATTATGTGATATTTACACGCACCAAACCAAACTGGAGTTTTGGAAACAAAAACTTTACTCTTTTACTTCTAGTTTTTATGTAGAGTTGTATTAACTAATCTCGAACAAAATCTGCAAGGCCGGACATTTTAGAATCTGGTGGCCATTTTGGAAGGAGTGTTCGCAGTGTGCGTGTGGTATGGTACGGAAAACAATCTCCGATTGGGGCAGCAATGAGGTGTTGAATTAGGAAAACCTGTTTCTGGCCATATTGTGGTGAGTAGCTGCTTTAAATATTGCGTATCGCCAACAAAAGCTGCTGCTCTAATAGTCCCACGGGAGACCAAACCAAAAAGAAAATCTACTTTGTATTCTTATTGTTCAAAAAAATGATCATTTGCACTTTATCTCATTTCTGCTCTGTCCACCGTATTGGCCGACTCACAGATATGGCATGAGACAGAGAAACGGAAAGGCTTCGGCCTAATAGGGCGCACTTCACTTCCCAAACCAGTGCCCAACCATTCCAGGGAGCACAGACATCCGATCTCGTTATCGGCCACCGGCTGACTGCCAGCAGAATAGGTGTCAAAATGAGGAACACCACACCGTTGACTCAAAATCCAATTCCTCAGTTCCTCCTCCCATTACTTGCCAATGAAAGATGCTGAACTGTGCTCAGGATTTTATCGCAGGGAGGTTGGTCACCTGGCCTCAGCAAGCCTGCCCTGGTAGAAGGACAGAAAATGGTGAAAATACCGAGTGGGTCAGGAAGCTTCACATTTCCGATCAATGACCTTTCATATCAGAACTCTCTGCCTCCTCCCATCATCCTTCATCTCACCCCATCGACGTGTCCTTCTGTTCCTCTCCCAGCTTCCCCTTAACTGTGTCTACACTATTCACCTCAACCACTGTCTGTGGGAGTGTATCCCACATCCTCACCACTCTCCGGGTCAAGACGATTCTCCTGAATTCCCCGTTGAATTTAGTAGGGACTTTCTTATATTTCTGACCCCTAGGTCCGGTCTCTCCCACGAGTGGAAATATCTTCTCTACGTTGACCCGACCAAACCCTTTCATAATCTTAAAGATCTGGGTGTTGGTCACCCGAGAACAGGGACATGTCCTGTTCAATCTTTCCTGGTGGGTTTAGAACATAGAACAGTAGAGCACAGAATAGACCCTTCGGCCCTCGATGCTGTGCCGAGCATTGTCCGAAACCAAGATCAAGCTATCCCACTCCCTGTCATTCTGGTGTGCTCCATGTGCCGATCCAATAACCGCTTGAAAGTTCCTAAAGTGTCCGACTCCACTATCACAGCAGGCAGTCCATTCCACACCCTAATCACTCTCCGAGTAAAGAACCTACCTCGGATATCCCTCCTATATCTCCCACCCTGAACCTTATAGTTATGCCCCCTTGTAACAGCTACATCCACCTGAGGAAATAGTCTCTGAACGTCCACTCTATCTATCCCCCTCATCATCTTATAAACCTCTATTAAGTCACCTCTCATCCTCCTCCGCTCCAAAGAGAAAAGCCCTCGCTCCCTCAACCTTTCCTCATAAGACCTATCCTGAAAACCAGGCAGCATCCTGGTAAATCTCCTTTGCACCCTTTCCAATGCTTCCACATCCTTCCTATAGTGAGGTGACCAGAACTGCACACAATAATCCAAATGTGGTCTCACCAAGGTCATGTATAGTTGCAGCATAGACCCGTGGCTCTTAAACGCTGACACACTATAGGCCTTCTTCACGGCTCTATCCACTTGAGTGGCAACCTTCAGAGATCTGTGGACATGAACCCCAAGATCTCTTTGTTCCTCCACATTCCTCAGAACCCTGCCGTAAACCCTGTAATCCGCATTCAGATTTTTTCTACCAAAATGAATCACCTCGCACTTATCAGGATTAAACTCCATCTGACATTTTTCAGCCCAGCTCTGAATCCTATCAATGTCCCTTTGCAGCCTACAACAGCCCTCCACCTCATCCACTACTCCCACCAATCTTGGTGTCATCAGCAAATTTACTGACCCACCCTTCAGCCCCCTCCTCCATGTCATTGATAAAAATCACAAATAGCAGAGTACCCAGCACTGATCCCTGTGGTACACCGCTGGTAACTGGTCTCCAGTCTGAAAATTGTCCATCCACCACCACCCTCTGTCTTCTATGTGATAGCCAGTTACTTATCCAATTGGCCAAATTTCCCTCTATCCCACACCTCCTTACTTTCTGCATGAGCCGACCATGGGGACCCTTATCGAACGCCTTACTAAAATCCATGTATCCGACATCAACTGCTCTACCTTCATCGACACACTTAGTTACCTCCTCAAAGGATTCAATCAAATTTGTGAGGCAAGACTTACCCTTCACAAATCCGTGTTGACTATCCCGGATTGAGCTGCATCTTTCCAAATGGTCATAAATCCTATCCTTTAGGATCTTTTCCATTAACTTACCGACCACCGAAGTAAGACTAACTGGCTTATAATTACCAGGGTCATTCCTATTCCCTTTCTTGAACAGAGGAACAACATTCGCCACTCTCCAGTCCTCTGGCACTATCCCTGTGGACAGTGAGGACCCAAAGATCAAAGCCAAAGGCTCTGCAATCTCATCCCTTGCCTCCCAAAGAATCCTTGGATATGTTCCATCTGGCCCAGCGGACTTGTCAACCCTCAGGTTTTTCAAAATTGCTAATACATCCTTCCTCAGAACATCTACTTCCTCCAGCCTACCCGCCTGTATCACACACTCATCCTCAAAAACATGGCCCCTCTCCTTGGTGAACACTGAAGAAAAGTATTCATTCAACGCCTCTTCTATTTCTTCTGACTCCATGCACAAGTTCCCACTACTGTCCTTGACCGGCCCTACCCTCACCCTGGTCATTCTTTTATTTCTCACATAAGAGTAAAAAGCCTTGGGGTTTTCCTTGATCCGACCCACCAAGGACTTCTCATGTCCCCCTCCTAGCTCTCCTAAGCCCTTTTTTTAAGCTCATTCCTTGCGACCTTGTAACCCTCAAGCGACCCAACTGAACCTTGTTTTCTCATCCTTACATACTCTTCCTTTTTCCTCTTGACAAGACATTCAACCTCTTTTGTGAACCATGGTTCCCTCACACGGCCATTTCCTTCCTGCCTGACAGAGACATACCTATCAAGGACCCGCAATATTTGTTCCTTGAACAAGCTCCACTTTTCATTTGTGCCTTTCCCTGACAGTTTCTGTTCCCATCTTATGCTCCCTAATTCTTGCCTAATCACATCATAATTACCCCTCCCCCAATTATAAACCTTGCCCTGCCGTATGGCCCTATCCCTCCATTGCAATAGTGAAAGACACCGAATTGTGGTCACTATCTCCAAAGTGCTCACCCACAAACAAATCTAACACTTGGCCCGGTTCATTACCCAGTACCAAATCCATTTAATGGCCGGAATTCACTGGCCTCCAGGATTCTCTGTTCCCGGAGGTGTGGAAAATCCTACTGACAAGCGGCAGAAAGAGAGAATGCCGCCACCAGCGAATGGTGTGCGTGGACAGGGAACGCGCAGCCGGAGACCGGAGAATGCAGCCCGCTCTCTCAGTTCTGGTATCACGGACATGCAGGGATTAGGAAGGGGTAAGACAGGGTGCCTGTCAAGGTGCTGCCAAACTGCTGTTAGGTATGGAGTTCTTACATAGATGTAAATAGAATGCACGGCACAGAAATAGGCCATTCAGCCCATCATGTCTGAATGAGCAACTCCCAGAGTACCTTCTCCCCGCAGCCCCTCACATTTTTCCTTTTCAGATAACAGCTTAATTCCCTTTTTACCTGAAAATTCACCGAGCCAGGACAATCCTGAGGGAAATTGTGATTTCAGAACATTTATATTTTCGTTTCGCTCAATCTAGACGACATGGCCGCTGTGTTAACGATGTGCAGTGCTGAATACAGCTGCAGACAGGAAGGTGGACACGTCCGACATTAACTCGCAGATACTTCCCATTCCCATTGTTAAAAGCAGTGTAAGAAGTCTTACAACACCAGGTTAAAGTCAACAGGTTTGTTTCAAACAGGAGCTTTCGGAGCCTCTGAAAGCCAGTGTTTGAAACAAACCTGTTGGACTTTAACCTGGTGCTGTAAGACTTCTTACTGTGCTCACCCCAGTCCAACGCCGGCATCTCCAAATCATTGTTAAAAGGCAAGAGGTGATGCGCTTCGTTCTAGAGGAGGAGTGAATGAAGGAAGTGTGAAATCAATTGGAGGTTGATAAAGGGGAGTAGCTGACAGAGCCTCTCATGAACTCGTTACGTCCAGACTAACTGCGCAGTCGGGCAGTAGCATATGTCGCGGTGTTCCCTTAGGGCAGACGTGGCAGTCAGGTAGCACACAGCAAGATCCCGTGAATGGCAAGTGTGTTTTTGATGACATTTGATTGGAAAAACACCCTCATCCCATACAATTTACGGCCATTGAAGTGCAGTCCCTGTTGTAATGTAGGGAAATGGGGCCATCAATTCCTGCCCAGTAAGATCCCACCAATCGATAATGACCAAATAATCTGTTTCTTTAGTGGCGTTGGTTGCCTGTTGAGTGCGGCAAGTTTAGGCCAGGGATTTTGCGACCTTTGTACTAGGGGCTTTTCACAGTAACTTCATTGAAGCCTACTTGTGACAATAAGCGATTATTATTAATATGTTGGAGTGATGTCTGTGAAGAAGAGGAGGTCCGTGCATTCCTGGAGGTCCTCCCCCACTCCGGCCCCTGATTCCTATTCAAGTGGTTCCATTTTCTCCTCAGCGAGTCAGGCACTGATCAACAATCAGCTAGTTTGAACTGAGTAGTAGAACCATCCCAGATTCATACCCTGGATATGGGTAAATGCCTGAACAAAGGCGAGGACGGGAGAGTATTAGGTCAGGCATTGACGTTTGACCTCTGACATATCCATCTTGGACGCCCAGGTGGGAAGCATTCCTCTCTTTACTGTTTGTAGAGACTGATGTGTGACGGCTTTGGTGAGCCTCAACATATCACCGACAGAGTGGAGCTTCCCCTAACTCTGTCACTAATTCTCTCACTCAGAGGTCACAGGAAGGTCTTTGAGAGGGGATAAAGTAAAAGGTCGAACATTTCTATAGTTGGCGTAAAGGAATCGCATGTCCAAAAGGATGTTTTCCTCATTTAACGGCACAACTTAATTGCAGGTGCTTTGTTGGTTGTTTATTGTGTTGGGAACCTTGAAGGTTGTGAACTTTGCTGCAAATGTTTTATCCTTTCTTGAGTTTTCTCAGAAGGTGGAATTTTAACCTCCCCAAAATGGAAGTGCAAGATGAGACGGACTTGCCGGTCCTGACTCAAGTCTTGCCGGCCCCCTCCCACCTCTAAAGCTCTCTTTGTGAGGCCCAGTCCTTCCACAGTCCGCCCTCCCCTCGCACCTGCTGATAGTCAAGTTGTGAGAAACTACACAGAAGGAGGCCATTCGGTTCATCGTCCCTGTACTGGCCCTTTGAAAGAGCCAACTAATTAATTGCACTTTGGAAAGCCGTTGGGACATCCGGTATGCCAACGCAATACCATGTCGCCAATCAGTGAGGTGTTTTTTTTGGCAGGGTCCAGTATTTGTCCACCAAAGCAAAGCCATCATTTAGCACAAGTGCTGAGTGGAGCTGAGTCCACAAAAGATCAGCCATGGTCTCATTGAATGGCGGAGCAGGCTCGAGGGGCCAGATGGCCTACTCCTGCTCCTAGTTCTTATGTTCTTAAGTAAGCACAAGTGGGCAGCACGGTGGCACAGTGGTTAGCACTGCTGCCTCACAGCTCCAGGGACCCGGGTTCAATTCCAACCTCGGGTGACTGTCTGTGTGGAGTTTGCACTTTCTCCCCATGTCTGTGTGGGTTTCCTCCGGGTGCTCCGGTTTCCTCCCACAATCCAAAGATGTGCGGGTTAGGTAGATTGGCCACCCTAAATTGCCCCTTCATGTCCACAGGTTAGGTGGGGTTACAGGGATAGGGTGGGTGATTAGGCCTATCTCGGGTGCTCTATTGGAGCAGGGGCTGGCAGAGACCCGATGGACCGAGTGGCCTCCTTCTGCACTGTAGGGATTCTTTAATCTATGGGTCTCACTGTTCTTTCACCATCATCCTAAAAATTATTGGCCTTTAGGGCAGCACGGTGGCGCAGTTGTAGCCCTGCAGCCTCACAGCGCTGAGGTCCCAGGTTCGATCCCGGCCCTGGGTCACCGAGTGGAGTTTGCACATTCTCCCCGTGTTTGCGTGGGTTTCACCCCCACGACCCAAAGCTGTGCAGGGTAGGTGGATTGGCCACGCTAAATTGCCCCTTAATTGGAAAAAATGAATTGGGCATTCTAAATTTATTTTAAAAAAATTATTGGCCTTTGAGTATTTATTTAATTACCTTTGGAAAGTTCAGGTTGGATCTTCCATCTCCCTTTCAGGCAGCACATTCCAGATCTTCTTGTGTTTGAAATAAATGGTTCCCTCCGTGCCTGCTGGTTCTTTTGCCAGCTTCCTTCTGCCTGTGGCCTCTGGTTATCATCCCTCCTGTCACTGCAAACAGCTTCTCCTTATTTACTGCACTGAAACCCTTCATGATTATGTTGTTAAAATTTCCCCTCAACCCCTGTCCACGGGAGGATAGTTTCCCCAGGCTCTCCAGAAAACTGAAGTCCCTCAACACTGGCTCTCATTCTCAGAAATCTCCACCATGCCCCATCCAAGGCCTGAAATGCAAAACTATTTTGCTGTCAAGGATTCGTTTATCGTCTCTTACAAATTCCACGAGCTGGAGATGAAGTGCCGAGAGAGTCAGAGACAGACCGGGATGTTTAACATCACACTGGATGTAAATAAGACCCAACACAATGAGATGGGGCTGATGTCTGGTGCCACAGGGAATGTGGGCGGGGTTTGGTTCCCACTGGCATCTCATGCAACATTCCAGGGATATCTCACTTTGGGAAATTGAATCTGGAACAAGCAATCCTTTCTGTTTCTGGTACTTGCCTCACAGTTAAGCATTCAGCAAACAACGGCTCCCAAACCCCCTCAACTCTTGAGCATCTCACCTGGGCCTTTCTACAAGCTCACCTACTAATTACATTTTTATTTATTTATCTTTTATAAATTTAGAGTGCCCAATTATTTTTTTTCCAATTAAGGGGCAATTTAGCGTGTTCAATCCACCTACCCTGCACATCTTTGGGTTGTGGGGGCGAAACCCACGCAAACACGGGGAGAATGTGCAAACTCCACACGGGCAGTGACCCAGAGCCGGGATCGAACCTGGGACCTCGGCGCCGTGAGACTGCAGTGCTAACCACTGCGCCACCGCGCTGCCCTTCACCTACCAATTATGTACCTTTCCACATCTGGAAGGGTCTGGTTGGATCCTGTTAAACGCAGTCCAAACGTCTAGGTAAACCCTTTTAATTCAATCCCAAAGATCCTGTGTGATCCTGCGCAAAGATCCCAGTAGAAAAGATTTGTTGAGTGGCACGGTGATTAGCACTGCTGCCTCACGGCGTCAGGAACCCGGTTTAGATTCCGGCCTCGGGTGACTGTGGAGTCTGCACGTTCTCCCCGTATCTGCGTGGGTTTCCTCCGGGTGTTCCGGTTTCCTCCCCCAGCCCAGGTTAGGTGGATTGGCCAGGCTAAATTGCCCATTAGTGTCCAAAGATGTGCACATTAAGTGAGGTCACGGGGATAGGGCAAGGGAGTGGACCTAGGTGGGGTGCTCTCTTGGAGGGTCGGTGCAGACTCAATGGCCCGAATGGCCTCCTTCTGCACTGTAGGGATTCGATGGATAGCTCACTGCCATTTTCAGGTTTCTGGACTCATTGAGAAGAAAGGAGTGAGTTTCTGTCACGTCTTTCACAACCTCAGCACATTGCAAAGTACTTCAGGGCCAATTAAATGCTTTTGAGATGTCGGCTCTGTTGTAATGTAAGCTCTTTCAAAATGGAATTCATCTCATCCTGTTCCCTGGCATCACACGCCTATTACGTTCTCAAACAGCATATCAGCTCTATTGATATCAGCCCGGCTGAATGTTGACATCTGTAATCCTATTCTAGTGCCAGTCCTGGAGTAATTCACTGCCATCTGTTGAGCTCTGCCACTGCCTTTCCGGTCGACAGGAGCAGGCATAGACAGTAAAGTCTGCTCCGCCAGTCAATAGTATTATGACTAATCCTTGGCCTCAACTCATTTTCCTGCTCACTCCTCATATCCCTTAATTCCAAACAGGCGCAAAATATTTGATCAATGTGTCTTCCCTTTTCGTCATTCCCCATGGTAATTTATCCTGCCTCTGCTTCTAAGGAACTCTCTTATACATACAACCAAAAATTGTGTGTCCCAGGCCTTAAACATATTGACCAATCGACAGCCCCAATCCCCGACGTACAGAATCCCAAAGATGCAAAACCCTTTGAGTGAAGAAATCTCTCATCGCTCCCGATCCTGAAACTCTTCCCCCTTCTCTCAGTTCCCCAGCGAGCTTAAACAATGCTACTGTGTCTACCGAGTCGCACCCCTTCCAGACCTTGCATGGTTCAATGAGACACCCTCTCATTTCTCTAAACTCCAGAGAATATAGATGCAATTTACTCAGCCTCTCACTACAGGACAACCTTATCACCCCATGGACCAATCTAGTGAACGTTCACTCTACCACATCCAGTGCTCTCCAATATGGAGGCCAAATCTGTACACAGTACTCTAAATGTGGCCTCACCAAAGCCATGTAAAATCCTAGCAAGACTTATTTATTATTCAACTCCCCTTGCAATAAAGGCCAAAATGTCATTTGCTTTTCACCTCAGCCAGCTCGCTCCTCCCATACCTAAGTAATTGACTTTGTTTAAGTTTAAGATTCTTTTTTGTGATTGGAGTATGTCATTTTCGAACTTAATGTGGAATTCAATTGTATTATGATCACTATTTCCCAGTGGGTCTTTTACTATGACATTACTAATTAACCCTATTGAGCAATACTTCTAAAATAGATGTGCCCCTAGTTTGTTCCAAAACACATTGCCCCAGGAAATTGTCACAAAAGTAGTCCAGTCCAAGAGAAGATTAAAGTCCCCCACACTAAACCCCAATTATTGCTTGATTCGCAGACCCCTGCTGGTCTGACCCTTCCTTGATCCACACAGCGCAGTTTACCTGTACTGCCATCGGGACCTATGACCTATCTGCTTCTCAGCCCTTGCAACTTTGGAACTCTCAGGGAATGTTACCCTTTGACCTTTAATCTCCCATGTTCTGGCGGAATGGGAAAAGGCTGCTCATTGGTTCAGAAATAAACCAATGGAAGCTCTCTTATTTGTCTTAATTCACCTCATTAGGGTGAAGTCTGTTCTCGTTCTCCCCAGGAGATCGGAAGAGCACAGGTCAAGATCAAACATGAAAAGAGTCACAGAGTCATCACAGCACATGAACTTGTTGGATGAATAGTCCCCTTCTGTGCCATCATCTTGGTCCACTGCAGTCCGTGTGGTGAAGGTGCTGTTAGGGAGGGAGTTCCAGGATTCTGACCCAGTGATAGTGAAGGGACGGCATCCCAGTCAGGACTTGGAGAGGACCATGAAAGTGGTGATGTTCCTGTGCGCCTGCTTTTCATTGGCTCAGACTTTGCAATAGTAGAACTTGCCTTCATTACTCCTTTGAAACCAAGAGCAACGTCTGGAATCTACACCTGCACGGTTAAACACCGAGATCCAGAGGTTGCTGTCAGTGATTCGGAATAGGATCGGCCGTTGACGTCCCCATCGGCAGCAATGAATTAGAAATGACTGAGCTGACAGAGATGTGCCCTTCTACATTGCTAGTCTCTCTATAAAAAGTGTTGGAAGTTACATCTTGTTGGATGAGGTGTCACTGGTTTTTAATTACTGCTGAACACCCCCATTGGTCCTGAAAAACTAATTTTAGATTTGCGGAGTGCCAAACTTCACCATTTTGATTGAAAAGAATCTCATTTTTAAAATGATTTTTAAAGTTGATTTATGACATTACAGCTTCTACCTTAATCCCTTGTGTACGTCCTTTATCGCTTCTTTCACTCTGTGAAGTTTTACTTTAATTCTTTGAGGATACGAGTGATTGTCTACCCTGCTTGATGCCATCACTGCTGTTGGCCACCTAGAGATCCCTTTGATCTGATGTTAGATTCAAAACTGACATCAGGTAAAGGGCAATCCAGGCCAAAGGGATCACTAGGTCCTTGTTGGGTCAACAGCGAGTACCTGCAAAATCAGAGCCTTAAAAATCTGCAGAACAGGAAGTCATTTTGTCTTTCATACAACTGTTAGCCCTTTGAAAGAGTGTTTGTGCTTAGTCCCCAAACTTAGTTTAGCTCAGTTGGCTGGATGGCTGGTTGGTGATGCAGAGCGAGGCCAGCAGCGTGGGTTCAATCCCCGTCCCGGCTGAGGCTATCCATCAAGGCCCCGCCTTCTCAACCTTGTCCCTCGCCTGAGGTGTGGTGATCCTCAGGTTAAATCACCACCAGTCAGCTCTCCCCTCTCCAAGGGGAAAGCAGCCTATGGTCAACTGGGACTGTGGTGACTACTTTAATCTCTGCCTATTTGCAAGCAAATGATTTATCGCGCTGAGCCGGTGGCGGGGCGGGGGGGGCAGATGGTTCTCCGTTCCTTCACGCTGGCGGGATGCTCTGTTCCCGCTGACGTCAGTGAGGCTTGACTGAGCATCAAATTCTCCGTCTTCGCTGGCAGGGGGGAGCGAGGCTGTCTCACAACAGAGAATCCTGCCCTTTGTGTCCATCCAGTTTTTATTTCCTTCCCTGCTTCTGCTTTGTGCCTCCGTGTCAGCACAGAGTGTTGGATCCTGAATCACTCACCATAAATTTCCTCGGGTGTTGTTCCTTTCCCAACTGTGTTGATGCGTGGCAGAATCCTGGGAGTTTTCAGCAGTGAAGAGAGCTGAAGTTGAAGTCCTGAGGAGGGGAGGGGTTGGGGAATTTGTTGTGGGGTGCACCAGTTAACCTTGCTCACAAAGTTTCAAGGGTTGGGGAGGGAGCGATCCCCATGGGATCCCCAAGGGAGGGAGGGAGGGATTTCTATTACTGACGTTAAAAACCTGAGCGGCATGGACAAGTTCAGCTGAAGGGTCTGTTTTCATGCTGTAAACATCTATGGCTGGCAAACTAATTCAGAAATATCCTACCGTTGATTCCAGCAGGTGATTCTGCTGACAGAGAACCTCTTCAGTCCCTGTGGGCTCTATCCAGCATGCCCAAACCCACCATCTCTCCCATGGCAGCATCCAGCTGAAGATCCCCTATTTTGGCATCTCCCACCCTCCCTCGCCAACCCATTCACTTTGTTGGGTTACCCCAGTTGTACATAACCACATCTAGCCTGAATTTTCCCTCCAGTTGCTTCTCTCTGGTCCAACTCCTTGCCAGTCTGTCATTCCAATTTCACACCTAGACTTCATGGACATTGAGCCGCACCGATGTGACCGGTAAGCGCAGTGTGGATCAGTGCCTTCCGGAGATATGGCAAAATAGACACACCTTTAGAAAGTTCCTAGCTGAACAGAAAACAGGTGAGTAGATGAAAGTTAAGAAGACTTGGCAACACTAATTACCTTCGACACTGCACACATGCACAAGATTCTCATTCCATTTGCCACTCGCTAGTGTCCAGAATCCTTGGGTTCCGTGAGAAATCCGCATCGTGAGGTCTGAGCAACCTGGAACTTAGGCTTCAGTCGACTGGTAATAATGGGAGAAGTGAGGAACAAGGGCTTGTTGTCCTTGGACAAAGGCAAACTGGTGGACATCGGCACAAACAAGATAATCTTCCCCCTCGGACACATTTCAAAATAACTTTCTCAAGTTGGAAACCCCCCCCCAAAATGGGGAGAACACAGTTGGAAGGTGAATTCCTGAAGCCGTCTGAGCCATCGTATTCTGTGAGACCCATTTCCCCCTCCACATCCCCCTTTCTCCCTCACCTGACCCACAGGGATGAGAATTCCAGCATTTACATCATCATTTCTTATTTATACTTCTTATTGCATTCAGTACTTTAAAGAAAATGCAATTACAGTGCAATCCTATTATTTATTATAAGTATGCGTATGTACTCATTTTATTTTTTTCCCTGGGTAGCATGCTTTGTTTATTTTTGAATGCCCATTCTGAATTGTTCCTATTTTAGAACTTTTTTTTCCTGTAGCTGTCTCGAGGTTTTTGTAACACTTTTTGTCTCAAATGAGTGGGCCCGTGTGCACGTCTTCTTGTGTGTGTACTGTCCACCAAAAACACCATTTGTGAATGAAATGTTTACACATAGCCAGGCTAGTAACCATATCTTGTCTTTCTTTGAGGGGTAGTGGGGCAGGGGTTGGGTGGAAGGTTGGGGGGGGGGGGGGGGGGGGGAGGTGCGTTTAACCTCTTCAAATTCTAAAGGTCATTAATGTGTTAAAGTATCTGAAATATCCACGGGTCCCAGCCGCAGTGACTTGGGAGGGTGGGTGTATGGACCCCAGTTTTCTTGACGTGAGTTACATCTCCTTACCAATGGCCTGCATTTCCCCAATAACCCCATCCCCCTAATCTTTAGAGGTGTATGGGCCCTTCAGGTTATCAGTTAATGTAGCAATATTAGCATTGATTTATAGTTAATTCTCGCTGGGTTATTTTTATTATTATTGTTGAATGCTGAACTTGACAAAGCAATTGGAGCAGATAGTTACATTTGAGCATTTTGAATTAAGGATTATCTTCTGTTTGCCAAAGCTTCAAGATTCTCTACTTTAACCGTTTTTTAAATTTAAATTGTTATGTGTGTTTTGTGACACTTGCTTTTAATTTTTTTCTCTCTTTGAGGTCTCTCGTACACGTGTCATTTATATTTTTAAATTGAAATTAGTACGTCCTTTTTAAAGAAAATTATTAGGCGGCAATAAGACTGAATCTGTTTTGGTTTTTAAAGTCACATACTGTTGTGTCTGTGCTGTTTTGATTGTACTAATGTTCGCTTCACCCCGACACCACAGGTCAGCACCGCAGGTCTGTCTCAGTGTCAATCTTGGCCATACCCAAACCGATTTGACACTTGAAATTACACTGCGGGACGCCAATCTTTGAGAAATTAACGCACGCGTCTGTTAAAATGGCGGACAGAAAACTTTCAGACTGATGTTTTATTCCCCCCCCCCCCCCCCCCCCCCCCCACCCCACCTTCAAATTAAGAATTTGTCCTTGGAATGTTGTCAGGGCCTCGTTCATTGCCCAGCCGGTGTCGAGGCCCTGGCCACCTGGTATCACACAGCACAGTTACCAAACCTGCATCCTCCAGACACCCTGCCCCTCTTGTATATTCCCCATTATCAAGTCGTGTTGCTGCTGCGAGACTCAAAAACACTTTTGCCCTCCAGCGATGCAGGTCCTCGATAATGAATCTGAGGTTCGAAAGAAATTAAATGCCTCTCTTTTTACCTCAAGAGTTGAACGTACATTCCAAGCTTTTCATTAAAAAGATAAATAAAAAAAGAATAAAATCATAAGCGTTTGTTGTACTGTAAATTTTAGATTATTTCATAAGCATTATATAAAACTGTCATATCAATTTTAATGTATAGATTTTGCAAATACTACCCTATGTATGTAAGACTAAACCTTATCTGTAGCGTATATATGTAATATATTTATGCCCAAATAAATGTTTTAATTCTTTCTGGTAGCAGAGATTGCTTTGTGTGATTGCATTTAACTTTGTTTTGTACTCCAATGTGGGGCAGCACGGTAGCATTGTGGATAGCACAATCGCTTCACAGCTCCAGGGTCCCAAGTTCGATTCCGGCTTGGGTCACTGTCTGTGCGGGGTCTGCACATCCTCCCCGTGTGTGCGTGGGTTTCCTCCGGGTGCTCCGGTTTCCTCCCACAGTCCAAAGATGTGCAGGTTAGGTGGATTGGCCATGATAAATTGCCCTTAGTGTCCAAAATTGCCCTTAGTGTTGGATGGGGTTACTGGGTTATGGGGATAGGGTGGAGTTGTTGACCTTGGGTAGGATGCTCTTTCCAAGATCCGGTGCAGACTCGATGGGCTGAATGGCCTTCTTCTGCACTGTAAATTCTAAATGTCAAGCTTTACAGCAATTAACCAGTGACCCTTTGATTTAATGTCAAGAGTGTCAATCTCACCTTTGGTGCCAATTCATACACCTGCCCCCGGCCTCATAACCCCTGACCTCATAACCCCAGACATCTCAAAGCTGCAAAATCAATGATTCACAGCCTCATGCACCAACCCCTCCGATCTCTGACACACTGACCTCACCCCGTCCCACCTCACTTCCTGTGATCTCGAGCCCCTGCAACCTAAGTCATCCCTCACCGCATACCCCTCCCCTCCCGGCACGCAATAGTTAAACTGCATGTGGCTCACACAAAAAAGAGAGCCAGCTGGGACGAGAAGGCACCCCCTCAGCTCCTCCAAAGGCAAAGCTGCACTCTTTGTTGGCCATCCAACCACCATCTTCAACATTTACACATCCACCCTCTCCGCCACCGTTGTACTTGGTGGGCCAGCCATTGGATCAACTTTGGCAACTCGGCAAGCCATTTTGGACAGCATCTTCCAAACCCGCATCTTCCGCCACCTAGGGGACAAGGGCAGCAGGCACTTGGGAACGCCACCTGGAACTTCCCCTCACGGACTATCCTGACTTGGAAATGTATCAAAATCAAAGTCCCGGGACTTCCTTCCGGACAACACTGTGGGTTCACCTACACCACAAAGACTGCAGCGGTTCAAGAAGACAGCTCACCCCCCCCCCCCCCCCCCCCCATTCTCAAGGGCACTTCGGGATGGGCAACAATGACATCTACATTGTGGGGGTGATATTTTGTAAAGGAGAAGTTTGCACAATTTGACTGTGTGCAGGAAGGAAAGCATTTCTAAATATATCATATGATATAAAATTATATAATACATGGGGATAGTGTGTGTAAAAGGCATGGGGTGAGATTCTCCGGCCTGCCGTTTTCGGGATTCTCCATCCCGGCAGCCGGCCAATGGGGTTTCTCATTGTGGGCATCCTCACGCCGTCGGGATATCCGCGCGGGCGTGAGTGCGCTGCCGGTGAAGAGAAGGAGGTCGCCGACGGAGAACCAAGGTGTCTATCAGCCAATATGGTATTAAATGGCGGAGCAGGCTCGATGGGCTGAATGGCCTCCTATTGTTCCTGTTCAGTGATCCATCCTTAAATAACGTTCAGAGTTAAATCAGTAAGGAGCCATACAACACCAGGTTAAAATTCAACAGGTTTCTTTCGAATCACTAGCTTTCGGAGCTCAGCTCCTTCCCAAGGAGTTAAATCGACGGACACAAGGGTGAGCTTGGCGCAGCAGATTAGGGGCTGTTATTTCACCCCGACACTGAGGCCTGGATTTCCACTCCCGAAACGGGCCATTTCCCGTCTCTGCCGACTCAACCCGGGAGAAAGGGGTCATTCCGGAGTGTCAGCGTTCCTCAGGAGGTGGGGCCACGTGACCTCGGAATGAGCCAGGAGGGTGGTGGATGCGAAGGCAGTCGAGGCGGAGTAACACTATGTCCAGGAATTTTTTCAAAGCATCAAAGCAAACAAAGCCCTGGAACCCTCACTGCCCAAGCCCCAAACATGCCACCTCATGCTGCCTCCATGCCAACCTATAAACCCCACCCAGACCCCATTGCTATTTATAGCCCAATGCCAAATTGTGATAACTGATACTACTCCATGCCCGTGATCCAGGTCACTTTGTCACTTTTGACAGTTTCAATAAGTTTATATGCTGATTGTTCACATTCATGCTGAGCACCTCACTGGGGCTCGCAGGATTGGGAAGTGTTTACATAGAATTTACAGTGCAGAAGGAGGCCATTCAGCCCATCAACTCTGCACCGGCCCTTGGAAAGAGCCCACATCTTCACCCTATCCCTGCAACCCAGCAACCCCACCCAACCATTTTGGACACTAAGGGCAATTTTAGAGTGGCCAATCTACCTAACCTGCACACCTTTGGCACGGTAGCATTGTGGATAGCACAATTGCTTCACAGCTCCAGGGTCCCAGGTTCGATTCCAGCTTGGGTCACTGTCTGTGCGGAGTCTGCACCTTCTCCCCGTGTCTGCGTGGGTTTCCTCCGGGTGCTCCGGTTTCCTCCCACAGTCCAAAGATGTGCAGGTTAGGTGGATTGGCCATGCTAAATTGCCCTTAGTGCCCAAAATTGCTCTTAGTGTTGGGTGGGGTTACTGCGTTATGGGATAGGGGGGGGAGGTGTTGACCTTGGGTAGGGTGCTCTTTCCAAAAGCCAGTGCAGACTCGATGGGCCAAATGGCCTCCTTCTGCACTGTAAATTCTATGAAAACTTTGGACTGTGGGAGGAAACCGGAGCACCTGGAGGAAACCCACGCAGACACGGGGAGAACGTGCAGACAGTGACCCAAGCCGGGAATCGAACCCGAGTCCCTGGCGCTGTGAAGCAACAATGCTAGTGACTGTGCTACCGTTCCATCGCAGGTGAAATTTGATTCCATATTGTGGGTGCCACACTTTATGGAGGATATGAAGGAATTCGGGAGTTAGTAGAAAGGATTCATGAAGACGTTCCAGGGATTTCAATTATGAGGATAAATTGAAGAAGTTGGGCAGTTCACTGGAGGGGAAGTTTGATCGAGATATTCAGCATCATAAGGGGTCTGGACAGAGTTGATTGGGTGAAGGATCGAGAAGCAGATGATACGGTTTTCAAATGATTCGCAAAAGCACCACATGCAACACGAGGAAGACCATTTTCACACAGCGAATGGTAGGATCTGGAATGCACTGTCTGAGAGTGTGGTGGAGGCAGATTCATACAGCGAGGGGTTAGGATCCGGAATGTACTGCCTGAGTGTGGTGGAGGCAGATTCACACAGCGAGTGGTTAGGATCTGGAATGCACTGTCTGAGAGTGTGGTGGAGGCAGATTCATACAGCGAGGGGTTAGGATCCGGAATGTACTGTCTGAGAGTGTGGTGGAGGCAGATTCATACAGCGAGGGGTTAGGATCCGGAATGTACTCTCTGTGAGTGTGGTGGAGGCAGATTCACACAGCGAGTGGTTAGGATCTGGAATGTTCTGTCTGTGAGTGTGGTGGAGGCAGATTCACACAGCGAGTGGTTAGGATCTGGAATGTACTGTCTGAGCGTGTGGTGGAGGCGCATTCAATCATGACTTTCGAAAGCAATTTGGATAACTAATGGGAGGAGATTTGCAGGTTTACAGGAGGGAAGTGAGAGAGTGGGGATAGCAGTGTTGGTCTCACAGAGGGCAGAATGGCCACTTCTTGCGCTGTACCTGTTGTTTAATTCCACTGAAAGTTGCAATCATTTCTGATTTCAGGCAATGCATTAAGAACTCTGCGCCTCCGATCTCCCTCTTGGGTTACCTCCCACTGTCTCTCTTACTCACGAGTCCTTCCAGATGCCTTTCCATTGTTTGATTTAAAGAACATCTCAGCAATTGATCCATCTCCTGTGTTTTTCTTTTAAGTGGATTGCGTGCTTATCCCAGCCGTACTTTCACTCGTCTGTTCTCTCCCCTGTCTCTCCTATTAGTTTGGAATTCGTTAGAAAGATTGTTCCTTTGTCACGTTTTGCTAAATTAGAAGGTGTCCACAGCTTTGAAACGGGCCCTGCTCCCAAGTGGCCTGTGCCAGCGTTCATGCTCCACATGAGCCTCCTCCTACCCTAATTATTGCTCCCTACCCTATGTGCCTTATCCTTCCAATTTCTTTTCCCTTTTCTGTTCGACCAGCCTCCACTTTAAGGCACCAATACTTTCTGCTTCAACACTCCACATTTTGTGCGAAGAATTCCTCCTAAATTCTTCATTCGAAAAGTCAGTGATTAGAATCATAGAATTTACAGTGCAGAAGGAAGCCATTCGGCCCATCGAGTCTGCACCGGCCCTTGGGAATGGCACCCACTCAAGCCCACCCCTCCACCTTATCCCCGTAACCCAGCAACCCCACCTATTCTTTTTCGACACTAAGGGGCAATTGAGAGTGACCAATCCACCTAACCTGCACATCTTTGGACTGTGGGAGGACACCGGAGCACCCGGAGGTATCCCACGCAGACACTGGGAGAACGTGCAGACTCCGTACAGACAGTGACCCAAATCGGGAATCGAACCTGGGACCCCAGAGCTGTGAAGCAACTGTGTTAACCACTGTGCTACCGTGCTGCCCATCAGGAATACATCTGGATTAAAAAACTATTTTCCGTTATCCTGGACATGAACCTAGCGGATTATTACAAACCAATCTGGTTCAGCCTTGTGCTATTCGGAAGGAACTCTGCCGTCTTTACCTGGTCTGATCTACATGAGAGTTTAGAGACACAGCAATGTGGCTGACTCTTCAATTCTCTCTAAAGTGGCCGAGCAAGGTATTCAAAATGGCAGCTCCTGCTCCCTTCTCAGATTCTGATTGGGCAATAAATGCTGTCCTTCCGCATCTCTCTACTCTCTGCCTGTCTGTTAATTTGCCAAACACACTCTTCGATTTTCCAACCATTGCTAATCTCTTCCTTCCCCTCACTCTTTTTCCTTCAAGTCTTGTCTCTATAAGGTGGGCAGCTCGGTAGCACAGTGGTTAGCACAGTTGCTTCAAAGCTCCAGGGTCCCAGGTTCAATTCCCAGCTTGGGTCACTGTCTGTGCGGAGTCTGCACGTTCTCCCCGTGTCTGCGTGGGTTTCGTCCGGGTGCTCCGGTTTCCTCCCACAGTCCAAAGATGTGCAGGTTAGGTGGTAAGGCCGTGACAAATTGCCCTTAGTGTCCAAAAAGGTTAGGTGGGGTAACGGGGTTACGGGAATAGGGTGGAAGCGTGGGCTTAAGTAGAGTGTTCTTTCCAAGGGCTAGTGCAGATTCGATGGGCTGAATGGCCGCCTTCTGCACTGTCAATTCTATGATAAAAAGGGTTTCCCAACTTTTCCAGCTGGGAAACCCTTCTGACCTCCCAAAGTGATTGAAGGGGCACCTGAGAAACAATCTTATTGTGTTAAAGAGCCAAACTATGAATACAATGACTGTTTTCGTACATTAGGTACAAACACACAAAACACGAATTGATGGAAGCCTTTTCTATTTCTTGTGTGTACACATTTACTGTAATTAAAAGGTTCTCTTATCGAAAAACACTCTTGGCTCTGACCCTATCTGTCATTTTAAACCACTATTCCGACAGAATTCAGCCTCTGATTGGATGAGCTGGAAAACTGCACAAAATCCGAATTCTATCGATCTTCCCAGCCTGGGGTGGAATCCTGGAGAGGCTCCGCCACACCCATTTTTGGAACCCCTGCTCATAACTCTTATTCTTCTAACTCTCAGATCATCTTATAATCTCTCTATTTTCTCTTAAAATGTGCCCTACCCTCTTTCTCTGTTCTTTTCCTGGGTGTAAAGTGATGGCCACCAAGTTCCCCAGGCAATAACGTGCACTCCTGTCAGGTGGGCAAAAACAGCTTCTTCCCCACTGTCACCAGACTCTTAAATGACCTTCTTATTGACTGACCTCACTAACACTACACCCTGTATGCTTCATCCGATTCCAGTGCTTATATAGTTACATTGTACATCTTGTGTTGCCCTATTATGTATTTTCTTTTATTCCCTTTTCTTCCCATGTACTTAATGATCCGTTGAGCTGCTCGCAGAAAAATACTTTTCACTGTACCTCGGTACACGTGACAATAAACAAATCCAATCCAATCCAATCCATTTATTTTTGTCATTAATGCGATGTGGCCAACGCTGGCCAGACCAGCATCTATTGTCCATCCCTAATTACCCCGGGAAGGTGGTGGGTGAGCTGCTTTCCTGAACCGCTGCAGTCCATGTGGTGTAGGTACACCCGCAGTGCTGGTAGGGAGGGAGTTCCAGGATTTTGACCCAGCGACAGTGAGGCAACGGCAATATATTTCGGCAATTTGGTTACAGTTACAGTCAGGTTGGTGAGCGACTTGGAGGGGAACTTGCAGGTGGTGGCGTTCCCATGTCTCTTCTGCCATTATACTTCTGGACGGTAGAGGCAATGGGTTTGGAAGGTGCTGTCTAAGGAGCCTTGGTGAGTTCCTGCAGTGCATCTTGTAGATGGTACACACGGCTGCCTCTGTTTGTCAGTGGGGGAGGGAGTGAATGCATGTGGAACAGATTCCAATCAAGTGGGGCTGCTTTGTCCTGGATGGTGTCGAGCTTCTTGAGTGTTGTTGGAGCTGCACTCATCCAGGCAAGTGGAGAGTATTCCATTACACGCCTGACTTGTGCCTTGTAATCTAATAATCTTTTTTATTGTCGCAAGTAGTCTTACATTAACACTGCAATGAAGTTACTATGAGAGGCCTGTAGTCCCCACATTCCGGGGAATCATAGAACATAGAACAGTACAGCACAAAACAAAACAGGCCCTTCGGCCCTCGATGTTGTGCCGAGCCATGATCACCCTACTCAAACCCACGTATCCACCCTATACCCGTAACCCAACAACCCCCCCCCCCCCCTTAACCTTACTTTTATTAGGACACTACAGGCAATTTAGCATGGCCAAACCACCTAACCCGCACATCTTTGGACTGTGGGAGGAAACCGGAGCACCCGGAGGAAACCCACGCACACACGGGGAGGACGTGCAGACTCCACACAGACAGTGACCCAGCCGGGAATCGAACCTGGGACCCTGGAGCTGTGAAGCATTTATGCTAACCACCATGCTACCCGAGGTGAGTTATTCACCACAGAGTTCCCAGCCTCGGATCTGTTCTTGTAACAATAAAATGGACATGACCCGTGAGAGGATTTTCCCGTTCTCTGTGATCTGTCCCCATGCTGAGGCTTGGATTCGAGTTTTTGGACTTCGGAACTTGCACCTGTATCAGAACAAAATACAGAATTAAGCTCAAATCAGATCATTAATTTAGATTTGGCAGCTTCAGTCATCTTGATTTACGCACGCACAGGAGATATGTTGCATCAGGTTACAGCCAGTAACATTGCAAATTAATCACTTGAGAGCATTTAAGATCATCCAATAAATTGCATTCTCCTTTGTGTTGTCTTTCATAACTCATCAACACCTGGTCATGTTAAAATTCAAGGGACACATCCTCAATAATGGGATACAGTTCCCTAGGCCGTAGCTATATATAATAATAATAATCGTTATTTGTGTCACAAGTAGGCTTACATTAACACTGCAATGAAGTTACTGTGAAAAGCCCCTAGTCGCCACATTCCGGCGCCTGTTCGGGTACACAGAGGGAGAATTCAGAATGTCCAATTCATCTAATAGCACGTCTTTCGGGACTTGTGGGAGGAAACCGGAGCATCCGGAGGAAAGCCACACAGACACGGGGAGAACGTGCAGACTTCTCACAGACAGTGACCCAAGCCGGGAATCGAACCCAGGTCCCTGGTGCTGCAAAGCAACAGTGCTAATCATGGTGCTACCGTGCCACAGTGGGATGCAGTCCCCTGATCACTCACTCAATACAGGGGAACAGTACCCTGGGAACAGGTTACAGGTATCACTGATGGCTCCAATTGTCTAAAATGTCATACTTCATTACGAGTCTTGAGTCTCAATATTGGCTGGATCTTCAGCCATGGAGGGCGTCACAGTGCTGCCTTGTCGACTCCACTCTTGCCCTCCCTTACCTACAGCAATCCCTGAAAGGCACGCTGTCAGATGAATCCTGGATTCTCGATTCACTGCCCAGCTCAGAACTAATTCAACCACTGGTATCTCCTAACCTCAGTGCCGGAATCGAAGCAGATACCTCCTGAGGAGGAAAGGAACAGGCCACTCAGCCCTTTGAGCCTGTTCCACCATTCAACAACAACGTCTTGCACTTATATAGCACTTATAGTATACTAACACATTCCAAGATGCTTCACCAGGACATTATCAAATCATATGTGGTACCATAGAAAAATACAGCACAGAACAGGCCCTTCGGTCCACGATGTTGTGCCGAATCTTTGTCCTAGATTAATCATAGATTATCATAGGTTGCAGGGGCTCGAGATCACAGGAAGTGAGGTGGGACGGGGTGAGGTCAGTGTGTCAGAGATCGGAGGGGTTGGTGCATGAGGCTGTGAATCATTGATTTTGCAGCTTTGAGATGTCTGGGGTTATGAGGTCAGGGTTATGAGGCCGGGGCAGGTGTATGAATTGGCACCAAAGGTGAGATTGACACTCTTGACATTAAATCAAAGGGTCACTGGTTAATTGCTGTAAAGCTTGACATTTAGAATTTACAGTGCAGAAGGAGGCCATTCAGCCCATCGAGTCTGCACCGGCTCTTGGAAAGAGCACCCTACCCAAGGTACCGTGTCACAAACGGAGATAAAACAGGTGAGCAGAAACCTGGGCCAGAATTCTCTGTGCCTGACAGTGCTTCCCGTTTGTGGGTTTCCCCAATGTCATGGTGTGGCTTTAATGGGAAGTGATAGGAAGTGTCTGCAAGGAGAAAGGGGAGGTTAGAGAGTGAGCTTCAGGGAGGGGATTTCAGAGCAGAGGGCAGCAGAAAGGTCAGTGGCGGAACCAGAGGAGTGCAGAGATCTCACAGGATTGTGTTGCCGGAGATTAGAGAGGGGGAGGGTTGAGACCCCAGAGGGAATTGAAAAGAAGAATAAGACTTTTAAAATTGACGCCTTGCTTCGTTCGATAAGGCGGAGTGTGATCCGGTCCCAAACTTCCAACTTCACCCAACCCTCAATATCCTCTCAATCAAATTCAGCAGCGCCTGCGCATGTCCCTCTCATTAATTCACTGATTAAATTCATTCAGTCATTAGGTTACAATCTACAAAACCAGCTATTAAAACATGCAATAAAGACCGAGCAAGGAGTTTAAAAGAATTATGAGCCTTTATTAATGGGTGCTGCGTTAGGCTTTGCACGCTGGCTACAGTTTAAATTTCAAGAATCCAATTGAGCGGAATTTTATTGCTATCTTTTATTTCATTACCTTAATGATAGAACTTTGCTTTTAAATTCCAGCAATGAAGAGCCACCTCAAAAATGACCCTGCAACTCATCCAAGTTGTCCTGCATTTTATTGGGTTAACAAGGAGAGCACAATTTCGCTCAGTCAAATGCAGCAATATGTTCAAACTCGCCTTCAAAACCTCAGGAATTATGGATGTGAGTCAAGTGTTTAATTAATGGAAGGTGCCTCCTGGAGTCGGAGGTCGCTGGTTGAAAGAGTGAGAGGCAATATGAGGCTCTTTTAGTTCGGGGCTGAGAATCCAGATTGATATCATCAAGGTGGCTGCTCTGTCCTGTTGCAGTTCCCCCCATTTCTTTCCTTTTTTATAAAATTTAGAGGAACCAATTTTCTTTTTCCAATTAAGGGGCAATTTAGAGTGGCCAATCCACCTAACCTGCACATCTGTGGGTTGCAGGGTGAGACCCACGCAAACACGGGAAGAATGTGACACAGGGTGGCACGGTGGCATAGTGGTTAGCACTGCTGCCTCACAGCAGCAGGGTCCCGGGTTCAATTCCGGTCTTGGGTCACTGCCTGTGCGGAGTCTGCACGTTCTCCCCGTGTCTGCGTGGGTTTCCTCCGGGTGCTCCGGTTTCCTCCCACAAGTCCAGAAAGACGTATTGTTAGGTGAATTGGACATTCTGAATTCTCCCTCAGTGTACCCGAACAGGCGCCGCAATGTGGTGACTAGGGGCTTTTCACAGTAACTTCATTGCAGTGTTAATATAAGCCTACTTGTGACAATAAAGATTATTATTATTGCCAGTAATGGATAGTGGATTCCACAGTCACACCACTCTCAAGGGTAAGTATCTCCCTGTTGGATTGATCAGAATTCCCTTGAGTTTATGGCCTCCAGTTTTGGTCTTCATTCACAAGTGGAAGCATCTTCTCCACATCTACTTGATGGAACCATCAATTCACCAGACACGTGCTTTCCGATATGAACAGTGGTTTTAATCTACTTACTACAGAGCCAGCCTGTTACCCGTTGATGAACTCTCGGTGAACTGCAGGCTGACTCTGGACAAGGGTATTTATACAGCAGCACAAGGGGGAGGAGTCATGGGCGGAGCCAAGGGTGGAGCGCCGTACAAACCCCTGAGCATTCCCAGAGCTACTCCCCCTAGTGGTCGGATAACGCTACTGCGCTTACAAAGATACAGTGTGAATTACCAAGTTACATTCACCACACTACTTGATCGAACCACCTTCATAATTTTAAGAACCTTGATGAGTTCAGCCCCCAATTTCTCAATTCGAGAGAAAAACTGTCCAGGATGTTTAATCTTTCCTGATTGTTCCTGTGTCAGGTGACAGGACATGGATCGCATCTCATTGCCAACAGCCAATTGAGTAGCTGCTATTGGGGCCGCCATACATATTAGGGTCTGCAGCCTGCCCCTTGAGAGCTGCTGACCGACCACTCAGAGGGCCCGCAGCTCAGCAGCGCCTGTGGAAGTGCTGGCCACTTCCCGGTACTGCACCGGCAGGTTGAGGTTGCAATGATGGCCGTGCGCCCCTCAAGAGGGGTAAGTGGGGTCGGGGGGGACCCGGGGTCAGTCAGGCAGACCCCAACAAAGAGCAGGGGTCACTGAGGGCAGCTGACGCCAATGCGACGGAGGCAGCCATTGCCAAGGAGTGCCTGGTATAATGTCCCCAAATTCAGGGACAGCCCTCACCAACAACCCACCCATCACTGTTAAAATGCTGGAAAGGTGGGGCAGCACGGTGGCACAGTGGTTAGCATTGCTGCCTACGGCGCTGAGGACCCGGGTTCGAATCCCTGCCCTGGGTCAGTGTCCGTGTGGAATTTGCACATTCTCCCCGTGTCTGCGTGGGTCTCACCCCCACAACCCAAAGATGTGCAGGGTAGGTGGATAGGCCACTCTAAATTGCCCCTTAATTGGAAAAAGTAATTGGGTTTTCTAAATTTAAAAAAATGCTGGAAAGGTGAGAAGAGACACTTACTGGTTATTCAATTGGGCTCTAGGTGGTGGGGCCATCTCCCACCTTCCCCGCCACCCATGGAAAAATAGCACCCAAAATAACCTGCTTTACTTTACACTTAACTGGCGTATCGATGTTGATACTCGCTGGTGAATGAACTAAAATGATCAGAAAACAAAAGATTATTTAAAAAGGATCATAAACATAAAGTTCAAGATTGAAGGTCATCAGATGTTAAGTTCTGTCCAAATAGAACATGAGAGAAGCAGATGCGTTGCCAAGATACAGCAGGTTGTTGTTAGAGAAGGTGAATGGAGCATAATTACAGAGAGCTCCGGTGTATCACACACGATCATCCCATGTTTAGGTGGCAAAAGCAGGAGACAAACTAACCAATGTTTTCACTCAGGTTTCAAAGATTCACGGCCTCATTAGGTGGTGTGTCACCCACCGACTCCACACACTATTTTACCAGCCTATCCAGCAGCCAAATATCCCCAAAACGCTGGTAAAATTAAACTGAGTGTGCATGTGAGAGATTGTGAATGTGTGTGTGAATATGTATGCTTGTGCGTGTTCTAGGCTGTGTGTGTGTGTGTGTGTGTGTGTGACTGAGTGAACGAGTATGTTTGAACGTGTGTGGGTGAGTGAGTGTGAGTGATTCTGAGTGTGTGCAAGTGTGACTCAATGCATATGTGTGCGAGTGTGAGTGAGCGTGAATATGTGCAAGAGAGTGTGTGGGCAGTGAGTGTGTGCGGGAGTATGAGCATGAGTGCTGGGGCTGGTTTAGCTCACTCGGCTAAATCGCTGGCTTTTAAAGCAGACCAAGGCAGGCCAGCAGTACGGTTCGATCCCCGGACAGGCGCCGGAATGTGGCGACTAGGGGCTTTTCACAGTAACTTCATTGAAGCCTACTCGTGACAATAAGCGATTTTCATTTTTCATGAGTGTGTGGAGTGCGGGTGTGAGTAAGTTTGTGTGAATGTGGGTTTACTTCATATAAATTAGAGTGGCAATTCTTTTTTTTTTCCAACTAAAGGGCAATTTAACGTGGCTACTCCACCTACCCGACACATCATTTTGGGTTGTGGGGGTGAGACCCACGCAGACACGGGGAGAATGTGCAAACTCCACACGGACACTGACACGGGTGTGGTGTTCTTTATGATTCTGTTGTCAGGATGGATGTTGTCGTGTTCACAAAGACCAGAGAAGCTAAGTTCATTAACGAGTTCACTAACTTTAATTTACACTGCTTAAAGCTCAACCACTTACCCCTGTCGGAAACAATAATCTAGTCATCGACACTCTACACTCTACTAACACTAATCTCTACACTCTATCTGTAACTGTAGGCTACATTCTAGACCACTCCCAGAAGCCCGTGAGTCAGTGCTTTTTATAGTTCTGCACCCAGCTCCATCTAGTGGTTAATTATGATATGACATTAACCCTTTGTATTCTGAACATTTCACATAGTGTCACAACGGGATCGGGATCGAACCCGGGTCCTCGGTGTCATGAGACAGAAGTGCTAACCGCTGTGCCACTGTGCAGCCCGTGAGTGTGAGTACGTGTGAGAGTGTGAGGGTGTGTTTGTGTGAGTGTGAATCATTTCTCCCTCCTGTCGATCTATAGTTAATTGACCACAGGGGGGATTCTGCTAAAACCTGGAGGCAGGATAACTTCCATTGGCTACTTCTTGGAATGAATGATTTTATGATTCTGTGAGTTCAGCCTTTCCATTAAATAGACCATGAATCACACTCCATCAATTACATTTTCAGCATTTATCAAAAAAAAGCTTTCATCCCAAAGGAACAAGTGGAGATAAGAATTTGTCTTTGCTTTTATCTCCCAGCCATGCGATGAGTCAGACAGAAATGTTTTTCTTTTTATTTCCTCTTGGGCTGATTCTTTTGATTTCTTTTACTCGCTCTCGCTAACTAAATTTTAATTTTGTTTTTGCTGTGTTTGATCGACCCATCCCACACTACGCAACTGCACAATTCAGGATCGCAAGAAACTGTAGAGTGTGGTGAACTCAGCTCAAAGCATCACACAAGCTTGTCACCCCCTCATTGATTCTGTCTACACCTCCCGCTGCCTCGGGAAGGCAGACAGCGTCATCAGAGACCCCTCCCACCCAGGCATTGCCGTCTTCCAGACCCATCGGGCAGAAGGTACAGAATTCTGAAGAGCCGCACATCCAGATTTATGAATTTCTTTCCACAGCTACTAGACTCTTCAACGATTCCCCCTTGGACTGATCTGTTCCCTGTAAGAACACTATTCACGACACCCTATGCTGCTCTTGCTCATGTATTTGCTTTGTTTGGCCTCTTGCTCCGCACTGTAACCAATCACTGTTTGTCGATGTACCATTTGTCAATGTTCTCTGTTGATTATTCACTTGTGTCTACTATGTACATACTGTGTACGTTCCCTCGGCCGCAGGAAAAATACTTTTCACTGTACTTCGGTACATGTGACAGTAAGTCAAATCAATCAAATCAAATCATTGGGATTAAATCGAGGAATACTGAGTGGAATTTTCCCAACTTTCCCAACAGTGGAATCCCCCGGTCCTGCCGGAGTTGTGTCGCTCAGGGATTCCGGCAGAGGGATATATACTGGATATGACTGGCTAAGGAATAATCGCTGGGACATTGCCTGAACTACAACCAGCCTATTGGACAAACCTAACCATCACTGTGACGCAAGCCATCAGCATTCCACCTCTCCATTCTTGCTCATGTGTGGCTGACATCATCACGAGGGTAGTACCTTTTCTTCAGTCTTTCCACCCTGAGCACCAGAACACAACACCACCCTCAAATTTTTTGTCCATCTGTATTTTACAATTATATTTACGTACACGCCCATCTCCCTGCAAAGCTCTGACTTCATCGATTCAGTCAGATAGGGAATCTTCACAACTCTTCCCGCTCACGGTCTTGTCAGACTTGAAATATCAGGGCCGGGATTCTCCCCTACCTGGCGGGGCAGGGGGTCCCGGCGTGTCGGAGTGGCATGAACCACTCCGGCGTCGGGCTGCCCCAAAGGTGCGGAAGTCTCTGCACCTTTAGGGGCCAAGCCCTCACATTGACGGGCTAGGCCCGCGCCGGAATGGTTACCGCTCCGCCGGCTGGCGTAAACGGCCTTTGGTGCCACGCCAACCGGGGCCGAAGGGACTTAGCCGGCCGGCGTAAGTCCGCGCATGCGCCGGAGCGTCAACGGCTGCTGACGTCATCCCGGCGCATGTGCAGGGAAGGGGGTCTCTTCCGCCTCCACTATGGTGAAGACCATGGCGAAGGTGGAAGGAAAAGAGTGCGCCCACGGCACAGGCCCGCCCGCCGATCGGTGGACCCCGATCGCGGGACAGGCCACCGTGGGGGCACCCCCCGGGGGTCAGATCGCCCTGCGCCCCCCCAGGACCCCGGCCCCTGCCCGCGCTGCCACTCCCGCCGGTAAGAGAGTGGTTTGATCCACGCCGGACGGGAAAGGTCTTGTCAGCGGCTGGGACTTCAGCCCATCGCGGGCCAGAGAATCGCCACGGGGGACCCGCCGACCGCACGGCGCGATTCCCCCTCCTCCGAATCTCGGGTGGCGGAGAATTTGGGACACGGCGGGGGCGGGATTGACGACGGCCCCCGGGCGATTCTCCGACCCACGGGGGGGGGGGGGGGGGGGGGGGGGGTGGGGTGAATCCTGCCCCAGGGCCGATAATGGGGGCTATGTTCCCACGCCCGCCAGAAGCAGCGTGAATCACCCTGGATCTTTTTTCTAAAAAGTGCAGAGTGATTCTCCAACGTTAAGGGGCTTGCAGGGCCCCGGCGTGTGCCCGCCGATTGGTGGGCCCCGGTTGCAGGCCTGACCGTCGTGGCTGCCCCCACCGGAGACTGATCCCCCTGCCCCCCACCAGGACGGTCACTGCAGCCACGATGCCGAGCACCCGCCGGGTGGAACCACATTAGAACCACGCCGGCGGGAACTCAGAGAATCGCTGCGGGGGCCTCTTTCAACGGCCCCCGACCGGCGCCACGTCGACCTCGCACACGCGGCTGCCGCCGATTCTCCAGTCGCTGGAGTATCGCACAAAGGCGTCGCGGGTCTGACGCCCCATTCTCCGCCCCCATGCCGGGCACGATTGTGGCACAATGCGGCATGGGGTCTCGGAGAATCCCGACCCAGGAGTGGGATTCTCCATCCCGCCAACTGGCCAATGGGGTTTCCCGCTGTGGCTGCCCCCATGCCGTTGGGACATCTGTGGGCGGCAGTACGATTCCGGAGAATCCCGCCGACGGAGAATCCCGCCGACGGAGAATCCCGCCGACGGAGAATCCCACTGACAGAGAATCCCACTGACAGAGAATCCCACTGACAGAGAATCCCGCCGACGGAGAATCCCGCCGACGGAGAATCCCGCTGATGGAGAATCTCGCCGACGGAGAATCCCGCCAACGGAGAATCTCGCCAACGGAGAATCTCGCCCTAATAGTCTCTCTTTGAAATTCTTTCCCTGGGCTCAATCGATCTTAAGCGAGAGTTTCTATATCTGGAGATTTGTCAGTTTGTGACTCCAGTGAAGGTGACACCATATGGTGCAAACATTAAAGTCGCCATCAAACCATACAGGCGCTGTGGTGTCCAAAAAGCACCACAGCGCAAAGAATCCCCCCAAGCATTGCACGATGCTTTCAATGAACAATGTTTGACACTTTGGGAAGACATACAGAAGTAAAAACTCCAGTTACACGGAGGATAGTGAGGAAAACCTTCACACTCAAGTCATCGTCAATACCGCGGAATCTCAACAAAGAACAGGAACAACAATGTTCCTGAGTAAGTTCAAAGACCCCAGATACACACTCTAATGCCAGGTATTGGTGTGAGTCCGGCACATCACTAATTCCAAATTGGAGTCCGGAGCTAGTGTAAAGGTCTCGGGCAGGCAAAGAGTCATGGCCAGCAACACAACACCTGGAGACATCTGAATCACCATTACACGGGCTTGTGCAAGAGAAAACACAGACTGAGGATGTCCTCAGAAATCAGGGATTTTCTCTCCTGAGAGCGTTTGTGGACCTCAGCTTCATCAAGCCAGCGGAGGGTGTCAATCTACAGACAGTCATCGATGATTGCCCAGTCAGGGCCGGCTCAAGGCACCGGCAACTCGGGCAGTCGCCCGGGCGCCATGTACTAGGGGGCGCCAGAGACTCGGATCCCGCGCATGCTCAGTTGTGCCGGTGCCAACCAGCGCATGCGCGGTGGCGCACTCCCCCAGGGTGGCCGCACTCCCCCCTAGGCGCCCCCCCCTCGGTTCCGCTCCCCCCCCCGGCCTCGGGTCCCGTCCCCCCCGCCCCCCCCCCGCTCGGTCCGCTCCCCCCCTCGGTCTGCTCCCCCCCGCACACACCCCTCGGGTCCACTCCCCCCCGCCCCCCCCTCGGGTCCCCCCCCGGGTCCGCCCCCCCTCTCGGCCCCGCCCCCCTCTCGGCCACGCCCCCCTCTCGGCCCCGCCCCCCTCTCGGCCCCACCCCCCCCTCTCTGCCCGCCCCCCTCTCCTCCCTCGCCCGCCCCCCCCCCCTCTCGGCCCCCCCCCCAAGGGCGCCGAAGTTCAGCTTGCCCGGGGCGCCAGCAACCCTAGGGCCGGCGCTGATGCCAATTCAGAGCTGCTCAAACTAGTCAACTTCATCACATTGTCGCTGTGACAATGTCACGTTTTTAGTCTCTGTCCATAAGGTACTGCGTGTGACCATCTCCACCTCCAAAAACCTCTGAGCTTCTGAAAGAGCTATTGTCCACAACACCCCCCTTGTGTTTGTGGGTCAGGTGTTCTCTATACCCTGGCCCATAACAAATTGGGGGCTCGAGGGGGATAAAAGTCTATGTTTGGATCGGCTTTGTGAATTTAAAGACGGCGTGGGGTGAGCATATTGTGGGTGCTTTTCAGGTGTGGTATTTTTGTTTAAGTAGGGGGGTGTTGTGGACAATAGCTCTTTCAGAAGCTCAGAGGTTTTTGGAGGTGGAGATGGTCACACGCAGTACCTTATGGACAGAGACTAAAAACAGACTTAGATTTGGCAAAAAAATTGCAGTTAACATTACCTGATAAAATGCGAAAAGATGAGGTACTTATGGCGGTAGCTGAGCATTTAAAATTGCCTGCGATACAGTCTGACTCATTGGAAATGGCAAAGATACAGTTGCAGATTCAGCAACTTGAACATGAAAAAGAATTAAAGCAGCTTGAATATGAAATGAGAGAAAAAGAAAGAAGAGCCCTAGCAGAACAAAAAGAAAGAGAAAGGGAGATCAGGGGAAAAGAAAAAGAAAGAGAGAGCGGAAAGGGAAAAAGAGAGAGGAAAAGGGAAAAAGGGAGAGAAAATGGCTATGAAACACGACAGTCAGTTAAGATTGGCGGCGCAAAAGAAAAACGGACAGTTGGATGATATTGATGAGGATAGTGAGAAAGAGTGTCACAGTCGAAGGCTTGGTGGGAATCTATTTAAATACGTCCAAGCATTGCCAAGGTTTGATTAGAAGGAGGTAGAAGCCTTTTTCATTTCATTTGAGAAGGTGGCTAAACAAATGAAATGTCCACAGGATATGTGGGTATTACTGATTCAAACAAAAGTGGTGGGTAGGGCTGGTGAAGTGTTTGCATCACTACTGGAGGAAGTACCTGAGACGTATGAGGAGGTGAAAAAATCCATCTTAGGTGCATATTAGCTAGTGCCTGAAGCCGACAGACAAAGGTTTAGAAATTTAAGGAAAGAACCTGGTCAAACATACATGGAGTTTGAAAGGATCAAACAGAGTAATTTTGAGAGGTGGATAAGGGCTTTGAAAATAGACCAAACGTATGAAGCTCTCAGAGAAATTATACTTTTGGAGGAGTTTAAAATTCAATTCCTGATGTAGTGAGAACTCATGTGGAAGAGCAGAGGGTTAAAACTGTGAGATTAGCAGCAGAAATGGCAGATGATTATGAATTAGTTC